>NC_048303.1:11922087-12045076 GCF_013100865.1 Trachemys scripta elegans | reverse complement strand
CCCCCCAAAAAGCCCCCCCCCCCGTTTCTTGACTGCCACCTCCAGAACCTTCCTGCCCCCCGACCTCCTTACCCTGCTGCTCAGAACAGAGTGTTGGGCTCTGTGCAGCCGAGCGGGACACGTGGCTGAGCTCCCCAGCACAACAAAACCCGGTCCCTGGCCCTGCACAACAAAACCCGGTCTGGCCCTGCACAGTGCTGCAGGACTGGGCTGCAAGGGAGCTGCCGGCTCAGAATGCAGAGCGGATCCGGCTCCTCTACAGCTGCTCCGGAGTCCAGCCCGGGACTTCCCTGCAGCCCTCCCAGCCGCTCGCTCTGCTCTGCCTGGGGGAAATCCCGGACATTGTGAGTGCTTTACAAATTCCCCCCCACGCTATTTTTAGCACACAAAAGGAGGACATGTCCGGGTAAATCCGGACGAATGGTAACCCTAGCGTTTGCAAGCATTTGTAGTTATCTGACAAATCTGTTGCACAAATAATAATAAGAGCTTTTCAAAAGCTCTTACAACTGAAGTCGGAGGGAGTTGAGGACACCTGGAATCTTCCAGCAGGCATGGAGGGCTCTGTACAGAATCAGGCTCTGTGTCACTGGAGATGATGCACCAATAATTTACCATACACGTCATTGGTGCAGTACTGTCCAATGGCTGAAGAGCATGATGCAAGGTTGATGCTAAGGCTTGACCTGAGTCTGGATTTCTTGCAAGGTAGTATGCTAATTGGCCGGACACAGCATAGGACCATGTGCTATGGGATGCTACGTACCCAGTTGTGGCTTTGAATATGATTTCGAGTATTTTCTTTTTTGAACGTGCTTTAAAATGCATCTCTCCAGGGGAGCAATCCAACACACTGTGGGGTTTGATCCTCAGCGGGACGCTATGCCAATTTTTACCAGATGAGGATCTGGCCCCTTGTTCTGCCATACATAAAGCAAGATTTTTGTGAATAAAAACAAATCTAAAAATTTGCAGAACGGTTTTGTGCAACTTGTAGTTTCCAAAACCATGGTCCTTGCTCCACCAGGGCTCACTAGAATGCTTGCTGTGGTCTACGGGATTGACCATGTTGAGAGCCAAGCCATGGAGGGATAGAGAAGAGATGGGCGGGAGAGAGTGGAGGGACAGAGAAGAAAGCAGTGGTGACTGGAGAAGAGAGACAGGTCCATGAGAAGATCTCTCTCACTTAGTTATCCGCTGAATGTAAACTCTGGACAACCCTGGGTGTAACTCATTCCTTTGTGTGGACCAGATCCTCAGGTGGGGTAAATCCATTGATTTAAACAGCTGATGGTCTGTCTCATTATTTTAGAAGGTGTTTTTTTATGTTCATATAATAACCATATCTATAAATGTAAACCATATATTTTTAAAGCTATAGGGACACACTCGTTCTCAAATTAAACCATTTCTATATCTGTAGAAACACTATCGACTTCAGTGGAGTTACACCGGATTGATATACTTTTGTTCCTTTTACAGTGCACGTTAAATTGCTAATCATTGTTGATTAACCTTTTGAACACTGCAGGCCAGGTTCTCAGCTGGTATAAATAAGCACAGTTCAAAGGAGCTCTGCCGATTCACACCAGCCAAAGATCAGGGCCTACATCTCTACCATAATCATGACCTTCCTGTTTGTCAAATGTCCATCAGGATTTAGAGCATGTACCATAGTTTGTATAGACCCTCTGGTTATATTAGTGCCCCTTCAAGATATGTAGGCTGTACTTTCTGGATCACCCAAGGAGGTTAGTTAAATAGGTGAGAAGAGCCGTTTCGGATCAGGAACTCAGCAGGCATTCCTCTTTTTAAAAAAAAAACAAAAACAAAAAAAAATTACATTAGTTTGGAATCCGTAGCCTTACTAAAAAAATAAAACTATTCTAATATGCCAGCACATGGCAGTATCGCAGTAGGAATCTGAAGGATTCTGAAGCTTTTTCTGTAGTAATATTTTTGTGTTTTTGTTTTTTTTTTCTTTTTATAAAGCTAGTGGTGGTGAAAATTCTCATAGTGGAGCTGGAAAAACACCACGGCAGCCATTAAAAACTCATCAGCCTTACTGAAGATAAATAGATTTAGGACACTTCATTATCTGTAGTATTCCTTTGTACTCCTCTATACTTAGCCTAGCAAATACCTTGAATATTCCAAATCTTCAGGTTTACTACCACAATTATTTATTCAGTTATCCAAGCCAATTGGGCAAGTTTTAAGGGCTATCCTTGTGCTGTACTTTGCACCTTTTGGGTAAGTTTGTTAAAAACGTCCTAGTTCTCTGCATTAGGAATGAAAGCGTCCATATTAACCCTAATGCAAATAAACCTTCCATGTTTGCCACTATAAAAATATGCTACTGCAATGATCCCTAACGGGTTACTCCAGAGAGCTGAGCCATCACTTTGGAACACTGCACTGTTTCTTTAAATTAAAGAAATAACTTAAACAGACAAACAAAGTTTTTGGAAATTACAGCACAGTAAGAATGGGGAGATTCGCTAGGCTTGTTTTTAGAGCAGTAGCAGAATAGCTAGCAACTGCACTAACCAGTCAAGGGGCGGGGGGGGAGAGGGGGAGGGAGAAGTTTGCCTCCAAACAGGTACTAAAGCTCTATTTCCATGGCTACTGGATGATGGGACCTTTCTCTGAGCAAACTGCAATAAAATGGGCCTGACTCTGGTTTCTCATACAAAATGGGCCTGATTCTATTACACACCAGTGTAAGTGGGAACAGAATCAGGCTCTGCATCTCTGGGGATGGGAAGGCCATCCGGGAACTGGTTTTGGCCTAGGCACTGGAAGTAGAAAGTCCAGGCTGGTAACCATAGCTGGGTTAGTGCCCGGGCACAAATTCAGAGTGGGGTTCCCCACCATCTCCCCCACATGCAGCGCTGCATTGCCATGGTTCCCTTTCCATGCTCTTCCTTTTATGTCCCCCACCCAAAACGTCATTCTCGTTATGTCACCCTTTACTGCTCCCTAGTGACTCTCTGCCCACCTAGCCCTATCACTCCCCATCCTGGAGGTGGCTTCTCCTGTCCCTTCCACTCCACATTGCTAACTCCAGTAGTCTCCACCTCTCCCAGTGGCTGTCTTTACTTCTTCCACTCCCCCGCTTACCATATCCATTGCTGGCTCTGTGATAGGTGGTCTTTGGAAGAAACTCTGGCAATGCTCCTTCGACTCGCAGCTCTGCCCTCCATCCCCTAGCTTCACAGAGGTGCAGGAATGGGAGTTATGCCAGGGAATAAGTCAACGAAAGAAGCACTGTATGTGCTGCTTCCACCCCTACACACCTAACCCCACCTTTTCACTGGGGGGCAGGCTGCGGCTTGATCAGGAAGGTTATTGCTTTGAATCTAGGATGCTCTCATGATGAGAATTTTCCCTTGCTGTCCTGTGTAATCCATGGGTATCCTAACACCTGTTGCAACTTGTAGTTGGTACCTGGCCAGAGGCAGAGGCGTGAAGCGGCAGGGGGAGAATGGTGGGGAAATCTGTCCTCTGGTTTAGTCACTTCACCAAAAATCCGGGTAGCAGAAGCTGATTTCTTCACATCGAGGAGGGGAAGGGAAGGAGTGGGGGCACTCAAGCTTTTATAGTGCATGGGTGAGATTGTTTGTTTTGTTGCTCGTCCTGTGGCATAGAATGTATCCCAGGTGAACATTTCTGTAACAGGATCCAGGGGTGCAAACCCATTTCATGTCAATCACAGCCAGTTTAGCTGGCCTGTCTTTTCACCGCCCTGTAGCAGAGGGCTTAGCCCACAGCAAAGGTTCAAAGCACCAGCCATTGTGCAATAGTAGAATGTCTATGCCTGTGTACTGTACTGCTTTGTGTGGCGAAGAGACACAGGGACAATCCAAACCTGTGTTGGTGGAGCAGGAAGTGGAATAGGGGGAAAACAGGATGTGGTAGCCTGGCAAACTCAGTGTTCATCTGAATGTTGCGAGGGCACAGATATAAGGATAGCGGGACGCTGCCAGGTTAAACATCCTAAGTTAAAAAGATATTGTGCCCGATCAATCCTTTCTGTGGAAATACCTGGGACAGGAAGCCTGCGAGGAGGGAGGAAATCACCATCATGATATTCTTCTTGTAGCGTTTTCTCCAAGTCCTTCCAGGCGTGGGGATGGGACGTGAGAAGAGAGAACTGTTTGCTTCCCAAATCCCTTCCCCTTGGAGAAAAAGAGGGGGGACTGGCTACTCAGAGCCCTGGGGGTCTCCAGGCCACCCATGCAGAAGCACCAGCACAAAAGCCCCCTCAAGCTCTCCCCTCTGTTTAAAGTGTGCTGGGCTTCCCTACCCAGGATGGTTTCCTGCAGTGGTGCTTTGCTAACTGAGTCTTCCTATCTGTGTATGGTACTAGTATGACCCCCGTCACCACAGGATCTGAGTGCTTCGCAATCTTCACTGGATTTATCCGCACAACATCCCGGGGAGGTCGGTAGGGCTGTTATTTCCATTGTACAGCTGGGGAACTGAGGCACAGAGAGGCTGAGTGACTTGCCCCAGGTCACACAAGCAGTCTGATGGAGAAGACAATTGAATCCAGGTCCTATGCCCTAACCACTGGCCCATTCTTGGTGAAGGTTTCTTAGCTTCTTTTATAGACACTCAAAGAGGCACCGTCTATACTGAGTAATTTTCTTTCATGTTCTTTGTGGAATAGCCATGGACCTTTGACTCCGTTAGGTCCTGTGCAAACAAAACATCCCCGTATTAGTGTTATTTACATAGTATGAATTCAGCACTCATGAACGGTACCAGCTTGGCAGCTCTGAAGACAGACAATAGCATCTGTACAGCATGAGCAGTTCCATGAAAGTTTTCCTGATGTTATCCCTCGCCCCGATTTCTCCAATGTCGTTGTGTCTCAACAGGGCCGCCGAGAGCGGGTTCGGGCCCCGGTGAAAATTTTTTTTGGGCCCCCCCGGCAAGGGCGGACCAGCTAAACAGCTGGGGAAACCGGGCCCCGGGCCCTCTTCCGGACCGCCGTGCCCCGGTAATTTGTACCGGCTTCCCCCCCCCACTCGTCGGCCCTGGGTCTCAACCCTGAGCTAGAGAGACCATCTCAAGGTCTAAGAAGCTACTTTAATCTCTATGGCCTATTTGATTCCAGGCCTCTCTTCTCAGATGACTAGTGAAGGAACCAATTGATGTTCCTGTTAATGTTTTTTTTTTTTTTTTTTTTATCATATTGCTTCTCTGTTAGGGACTGGACTGAGACCACCAACTTGCTTTGCATAGGCCATGAAGGCTAATCCTGCAAATGATTTAGTGCTTCCAGAGATCCTGAAACCAATGGAAATTGAGAGCTCTCAACCCCATGTAGGAGGCACTCAGCGTCTCTCAGGATCAGGTCCTCAGCAATTATTCTATTCTAAATTCACTGCATGAATTATTGGGTGAAATTCTATGCTGTATTTTATGCAGGAAGTCAGATTAGATTATCATAGTAGTCCATTTTGGCTTTAAAACCTGTGAATCTATTCTGTTTAGGTTCATATAGTCCAGGGGTAGGCAACCTATGGCACGGGTGCCGAAGACGGCACGCGAGCTGATTTTCAGTGGCACTCACACTGCCCGGGTCCTGGCCACCGGTCTGGGGGGCTCTGCATTTTAATTTAATTTTAAATGAAGCTTCTTAAACATTTAAAAAACCTTATTTACTTTACATACTACAATAGTTTAGTTATATATTATCGACTTATAGAAAGAGACCTTCTGAAAACGTTAAAATGTATGACTGGCACGCGAAACCTTAAATCAGAGTGAATAAATGAAGTCTCGGCACACCACATCTGAAAGGTTGCCGACCCCTGATATAGTCCAACCTGCACTATGGGAAATTAGAGCCTCAGTTACTACTGACTTGAGTTGTTTCCGACCTATTGACCTAGAGGTGAAAAACTCCAGAATTCGTCTTACCAGGACCCTGAGATGGCTGCCACGTGGCATTAGAACTTTTGCACCTAGTGATTAGATCAAAGGGCTGGATCCTGATTCTAATCTGAGTTGGTCACTCACTGCGATCTTCAGTATAACATATCCTTCTGCTCGCTAATCCGCCTGGAAATTGGTCAAGTTTAGGCCCTCACTAAAAACCAGATGCAGTCCGTGAATGGAACTTTCCTGGCTAAATGCGTTTCTTTTTCTCAATGTTGTCACACTGTAGATCAGTAATTTGACGCTGTAATAATAACTAGTGTTCCAAATTACAGCCTCAACACCATCCAAAAGAATAAAATTAAATCCTTTACTTCCAGAGTGGGAATTTCTTGATCACCAGCCTGGCTGGGTTTTCCATGTGGCCTGTTGACGAAAGAGCACTCCTGAACTTAACTTTGAGAAAGCCGTAAAAACATTTTTAATAAAATCATTTCACACCATCAAAAATAATTCAAGGCTCAATGTGTCGGCTTTCTCTGGAGAAAAACCCCACAAGATTCGGAATTTTCAGAAGAGCTCAGTACCTACAATCAGGGACCAGATTTTCAAAAATAAAACTAACTCCATTTAGGCACCAGAATGAGGTTAGATCCTTAAAAGGGATCTTTATGTTGGGGGCTGAGCCTATGTTTGGATGTCTAAAGGGGAGCTTAGTTGTCTTGAAAATCTGGCCCCAACTAAGCGTGTTGAACACTTACTCTGATTTCTTCTTAAAAATATGCTCTTAGCTGCATAATTGGACACCAGAACATATAGGGGCCAATTCCACCCTACTTTGCACCCTGTGCAGCTCCACTAATCTCCGATTACTCCCGGGGGAATTCTGCGCCAAAAAATTAAAAACTCTCACACCATATTTTTAAATTCTGCATATTTTATTTGTCAAAGTAACTCAATATAATCATGCCAGATTCAATTATTTTGGTAATTTATTTCAAAATACTGTCAGCACGTATGTCTGTAGCAATGCAGACAACAAAAAAGATTCAGGAAATGTTTTTTGACAGATTCCTTAGCAGGCATATTAATACAGAACTCTGAGTAATAATTCATTTAAAACTACTATACAGAAATTTATTTCCTGCACCTCTCAGAAGTGGTGCAAAGGCTTGGGGGAGTCAGGGGTAATGGAGGAGCAGAGAGAGAGGGAAGTAATTACCGGGAAGGAGCCTGCGTGTGAACTTAGAGGGTTGTTGGGTGTGGGTGGGAGAAGTATAGAACAGGTTTTTTGGGGACCGAGAGGGATTGTTAGGAAGCCTCCACCATGCAGAACCTGGCTGACCTCTAGTCCCTCTCATTCAGTCAGGCACATCTGCCCCCATCCCCATGTGTCCCTGCACCACCCATCCCCATGTGTCCTTGCAACCCCACTCAACTATCCCCTCCCTCATCCCAATGTGTCCCTGCACCCCTATCGCCATGTGGCCCTTCACCCCTACTCAGCCACCCCATGTGTCCCTGCACCCTCACCCCCTTTCCCCATGTGTCCCGGTATCCCCACTCCCATTCAGCCCCCGCTCCAGTCTGCCCCCCCACTAGCCCTTCTGAACCCCAGTCTGTGATCCCCCAGCAGTCCCATGTACCCCATGCTATCCGTGCCCCCATATCCCATGTCTCCTGACCTGGCCCCACAAGCAGGGCGCAGTGAGGAAGGCAGCCTCTTTCTCTTCCCTATCTGCAGCTGGGGCTACTGCTGCCTGGGAGTAGCTGCTCTGTTCTGGCACCACAGTGGCCACTGGTGGGCGAAAGGAGTAACTGCAGAACCTTTCTGGCAGAATTTATTTTCTGTGGGAACATTTTTTTTGCATGGCATATGAATTCTGTTTGTGTGCAGTGGCACAGAATTCCCCCAGGAGTAATATCAGTAGGGCTGTATGGGTTATGAGCATGGATAGAATTTGGTCCAGACTTCTTTCCATTTGAAGGGCCAGATTGTGCCTTCCACCTCAATAATCCCAAAGTAAAAAGCCCACTGTAAACTGAAGCTAACTCTAAGGGCCTGATTCTGAAAAGTGCTGACCCTGTATGGAAAAGTCCAATTGAATTGAATAGGGATGGAGCCAACAGGGTGCTACAGAAATTGCTCTGAAACCCAATCAAATTTAAGAGGGAATGAACTTCTTTCTGTAGGGTTTTTAGGTTTCAAACATCCAACAGAATTGTATAGCAGGTGCATCTGTCTCTCTTAAATGCTATATGATGGTTAATTTAAAAAAATCTGTAGAAGGTTATCATTTCCATTACATTCTGTAGGATTTTTCCATAAGAGGAGGATTAATAAAAGCAGCTTCCCATTGACTTCAGTAGGATAGGCGGTTGCTCAGCACCTGTCAGGATCAGCCCTTATTTTAGGAGACCAGGAGTAACAGTGTTACAGCAGAATGAAACTGATGATGATGAAACTGGCTTCACAGTGCTGGAGGGGCATCCATCCGTACCACAAGACTGGTCCTATTCTAATTCTGATGCAACAAATGTCCGGTGACATTTTCAGGATCAGGGTTTGAGGGTTTTGACTGGGCTGGGTCCTGTTTTGACAGTCTTTGTTACAGCTGTTCTGCACTGCGCTGTTTTTAAAAAAGACATGACCACTCACTGCCTTGTAAATCGTAGTGGGGAGTGGGGATGTAGCTTCCTGCTCAGGAACCTTGTTAGTTTCCTGTGTGAAGAGAAAAGAGATGAAACTAGGTTGAAAAGGACCAAGCAGGGAAAGAGGAAGGGGCGAGGAGCGAGAAAGGGAGTGAGTCTTTGTTAAGCAGCAGCACTGCAATTAGCTATTCTTTCACATCCCCTTTTGGGCTTGGGGTTTTTCTTGAATTAAACGAGCAGCTAAATTCATTCGCTCTGTGTTTTTAATGGCTCCTCTCAAAGCTTTGAACGTAATTGACACAAAGATGTCGTAGGTCAGATGGTGGTTTTCCAATTGCTTGCTTTATTAGGATGTTGCAACATAAACCTGTGGGAATAAACCACTGAACGTCCCCTCCCCCACCATGCACACACAGACTATTGGTCTGCATGCTGCCGGCTATGCAGGTGTGAGTCAGGAATCGCTGTACAGAAATCCTCAGGTAAAGCCCCTGCAAGGGCATTCTGAATTTGAAATGAGTGTCCATACAAAAGGTTTGTACCAATTTAACTAAATCAGTTTCTCATCCAGTTTAGGTGCAACTTTTGTGTGGAGCCTTCAATGAGATCAGAACCAGGCCCCATGTATTCAGGATGAAGGGGTAAGAAAATCGGCTCCATGTTGAGGCAGCCTGGATGTGAATCTGATCATACACCATGTAACTCCATTAGACCCAGTTCTGATCTCATTTACATCCAGAGTATGTACACCCATATAAAAGCAATCAGAACTGGGGCCTTTGCCTGGAAATGGGTTCTTATGACTCACAGTTTCTTAGCTATGGCCATATCCCCAGCTGGTATACACTGGCCACAGCTCCATTGACGAGCTAAGGATCTGGCCCTGTCTTTCCAGCACTTCCAAAACAATCAACAATGCCTCCAGTTAAATGAGAACTCATTTGGGCCTTATGGTCACATCTCTACACTGTGGAAACACTAGGAGGCACAATACCGCCAGGAGATTTGGCAGGGGCATATCGGCTGCTACACCCCGTAAGCAAGTACAGTGTGCATTCCACTCCACAACTGGCTGTGGCCCCTCCCCTTTTAGTGCTAGCCTCATATTCGGATACCACAACTAGCGTTAAATTTAGGGTGACTAGATGTCCCGATTTTATAGGGACAGTCCTGATTTTTGGGTCTTTTTCTTATATCTATCCGGATTTTTCACATTTGCTGTCTGGTCACCCTAGTTAAGTTGTAGGAAGCGCCTGAGAAGAGGGGGAAAGAGGAAGAATCAACTTGTCTCCTTCTCCCTGCACTGGTAGAAGACCAGACCACACCCTGGTCCTAATTTATTTATAAAAGCAAAAGTGACTACATGTTGCACAGCGTCAGCAGAGCCGGAGGCTAGCTGCACATTGATTCATGTACTTTCAGGGATTTTAATGAGCTGTGAGGTGTGACAAGACATTAAAAAAACACCTGATGAGTGGAAACTGAACAGAAGGCGCTATTCAACCTTCTCCTTCCCTTACCCCTACAGGGACACACACACACACACACACACACACACACACACACACACACACACCCCTCCGTTCTGAGATACTATCAAGGTAACTCCACTTCTCAGAATTCTTCATGAATTGTCTTCAAGATTTCAACACACTGTATTTTTCCTCAATTTGTTATAACCTGAAAATAAAGACAGATAAAGGCAAAATGTTCTGGGAACAATGCCAAGCCAAAGGCATTAAATTATTAAGTGATCTGTATCTAGATAATGGATTTATGGCCTTTAACAACTTTTAGGAAAAAATATAATGTTTTTCAAGACCAGTTTGGGAATTTCTTTAAAAACAGGGTCTTCCTTTTTATTTTATTGCTATTAATAATAACCGCCCCCTTCCCCCAATGAAACCATATAGGAGAATATAGTCTTCAGACTTCTATATAGGAATTGGAAATTAACAATGGGAAATGATCAACATATTTTTTAAAAGCACTTTACAAGTCTCTCTGTATTGGAAAAGGTACAACTATCCATCAAAGCAAGGCTGGGGATAAAATAATTAGAAATCACACAACCATAGCAAGGGAAGATTAGTGCTAAAATTAGAAGCCATAAAGTTGTTTTTAGATTATATTGGATTCTGAGCAGTGTTTTATTGTGTGGCATTAGTTAAGAAAAGGCATAGCAAGCGGTGTGAATTGCCCAGATTTGGTTGTATTAGCATAAAAATGCTTTTGCCACTTTTGCTTGAAATGATTTATGAGACAATATTGATTGAAATCCTGGGTTGTCACCTAACGTAACTCCACTTTTCCAACACTTGGGCTTGAAGGGAGGTAGAATGGCCTTGCAGTTAAGGAATTGGTTTTGGCCTCAGGAGAACTAGGTTCAATGTTTAGCTCTGCCACAGATTTTCTTTGTAACCTTGGGCAAGTCATTTATTCTCTTTGTGCCGAGGTTTCCCCTCTGTAAAGGGGGATGATGATAACACATTCTTTCTCCCACCCTTTGTGTATCTTTGGGCAGGAACTCCCTCTTGCTGTGTTTGAAGAGTGCCTAACATAATGAGGTCCCTGATCCCAGATGGGGTTTCTGGATGCTATTGTAAATACTACTAATAATAACAATGCTGCTCTCACTTACATTGGTTTTATACCCATGTTATGCCATTGACTTCAATAGAGCCTCTTCAGATTGACACCGGCGCCAGTGGGATCAGGATGAGGCCTATTGGCTGGTCTCGTGGACAGCTGTATAGAATGTTTCCAGTTTCAGAGTGTCCCTAGCTTCTCCCAGGAGAGTCCTGTAGGAGGAGCCTTTATTTTTTTGGTAATATAAAACTTTTCATAGATTCTAAAGCCAGAAAGGACCGTTGTGATCATCTACTCTGACCCCCTGCAAAACACAGGGCATAGAACTTCCCCAAAACAATTCCTAGAGCTGATCTTTTAGAAAAAACATCCCATCTTGATTTAAAAGTTGCCAGTGATAGAGAATCCACCATGACCCTTAGTAAATTGTTCCAGTGGTTAATAGCCGTCACTCTTAAAAATGTATGCCTTACTTCCAGCCTGAATTTGTCTAGCTTCAGTCTGGAAATCAGGCGTAAATTTTAACAGGAGGACAGATACCCCGCATTGGGATTTGTATTTTAAATGGATCTTTGCTCTTCAGGATCATGTCAGGTAAAGGCTGTTTGAGTAGCTATAAGGTGAAAAGTCCCTCTCTGCTCCTTTCCGGTGTCATTACTTTTAATCTTTAGACATTGTGCTGCTCCTTGTTGTTTACACACTGGGGAGTGGCACTGGCTTGCTAGTGCTGGGTGGGGAGGATAGATTGGGAGGGGTGCTAGGAAGTGAGGAAAAGCTGCCGGATAAATGCTGCCAACTGGCATAATGCAGAAGCTAAAATCATAGCCTCCCAGTTCCAAGGTTAAAAAAAAATCAGCAAAGAAATGCATGAAATCTGAATCTCCAGTAACTGTTACTCATGCTTTGTTTTTCAGAGAGCCGAGGCCTGATGTCCCTGTGCATGTTCACACATGTTTGTGTGCCTACTTTGCACGCACAGTTACTGCAACTGCGTGTGCAGTCTAGGCATTTAAGCTTACAACTGGGGATGTTGGACTCATTTGTATATGCCAGTGGCTGCTTTGCATGCCCAGTCATCATTCATAAGTATGTGACTAGTCTCACTGACTTCAGAATTCACTAAAAACCATTAAGGAGACTTACCACTCTTTGGCTTCAATGGGACTGCTCACCTGTCTAAGTGTGTCTTCGTGCTTTGCTAAACCAGGCCCGTGCACGCTAAAAGGTGGACACATAGAAGATAGGATGCAATGGGAAAAACCAGAGGTGGGGAAGAATTAATTGATTGTTTTGAGGTGGAAGAAGATTAAAAAATAAATAAATTAGTGCCTTATGCTCCTCTGAGCTATTTTACACTAGTGTAACTCGGTGGAGTAGAATGGAGTTACTCCTGATTGACACCAGCACAGGTGAGAGGAGAACCAACCCAATAATCTCACTTCTTAGGGGCCCTGTGGTAACTGTTATGTGCAAGCCAGCTCTGCATTATCAGCGGATCTTGGGCATCGACCTTCTCAAGATCAAGCCCTCAGCCGGAGCACAAGACACGTTATTACTTACTGAGCACAGACAGAGTGCTTGGCACTGAACATACAGGGGAAGAGAGAGCCCTTCCCCCAGTGGCTTTTAGACCCTGACAGCACACTTCGGACCCATGTAAAGCAGTGGGTGATGGAGTCTTGCGGAGGTTGTTGTTGAAAGGCTTGGTGGAAATGAAAACATTGAGGATCAAATCCAGCCAAGGTGTCAGCCATGGATTCCAGTGAAAGCAGCATGTGGGCTTTGGAGGGCACAACTGGGGTTTAAACATTGTTCTAAAAGTCAGAATGAGTTAGCACTGGGCCTGCTCCTGCCTTCCCCATACCCAAAAAGAAAAAATTCCTGTTGGCCCTGTTTCTCCATTGACCTGCACCTTGTATAGTCATTTATACTAGTGCAATATAAGTGTAAAACAGAGATAAAGTGATACCATTTTACACTCATTTTGCACTGCAGCGGGCAATGGAAAATCAAGCCCATTGTGTTCAGTGGCTGTTTAGATCTGCATTGCAGGATTGGGCCCATTGTTAGCCCTGTGTCCTGTGCTAGGTGGTCGCAAAGCACAAAACAGTTGCTCTTGGCAATGAGATCGTAAAGCGAGATCCAAAACACAGATGGGTTTGGAAGAAGGGGTTGTGTAATGCGTGGCTGCTGGCCTGCGAGTTTGTTAGAGAGGCATAAGGGGAGTTCCTACATCAACGGAGAGGGTTTTGTCCGGTCTGGCTGTGGTAAAGCCATGTACACCGGGGTTGTGATTTATTTATTTATTTTGGTTCACAAGACCTTGCTTCTCTCCAGTGTCTGGCCCTCGGACTGTATGTTTCTCTTACAAAAATCATCCAATTCCAAATTGGGACCAATGGCTGCTGTCAAACACTCCCAACCCAGCTAGCCCATCAGCACTAATAACTCACCCACTCTGCGGCTCCACAACCCAGCCTCTAATCAAAAGCCTGGGAAAACAAATAAACCTTGCCTGGAAATGAACAAACACTCATCCTGCCAGACCAAGGTGGGGATGCAAGTTCCAGAATCTAGGGCTCTCCACTGACTATGCCCTTACACCCGCATCCCCCCATTTAAAACTGGGGACAGTTAACTGGAGCATCCCAGCTTGATCCAGTGACCCAAGAGGACAGAAGCAGCCCTCTCTAAGGTACCCAGGACTCAGCGTTCTGAAGGTGCTTTAGATTAAAACCAGCACCTTGAATTGCAATGGACTGTGCAGAATGTGGGGTGCTGGTGTGATGTGTTCCATGGAAGATACCATGAGAAGCCAGTGGCACTGTGCACCAGCCGCAGTCCCCGCATGGTGGTGTTACCAACATTACTATTCATTTTATTTGTTGGGTCTGCACTGACTGTCTTGACCCATGGGTCTTGGATGTGGGTCTGCAGGGTGCTTGGGGGTCATCATGCTCCAACCGTCTACCTGGTGGCTTATTGTCACCAGCTACAAGTGGGGCGCCTTGAAGCCCAGCTCAGATAGAAGGCTCCACCCCTTGGCCCTGATGGAAAACCAGAGCTCCTGACTAGCCCACTCCCCTTATTAAAGCCAGAAGGAGGAACAGGAAGCTGTCTGTACATCTGGGCTCCACCCTATTTCTGGCTCCTCACCCAGCACTACCTGCTACTGTCTCCTAGCCCTGACCTCCGGGTTTCCGGACTTGGTCTGATTCCTTGTATCTCACTCTTGGTTCCTGACCTCAGCGCCTGGTTCTGAACGCCGGCTGCTGTAGGGTCCCCGCCCGTGCCCTCCACTAACCATTAGGCCCAGCCACTTATGTCCTGGCCCTGACACTGACCGTGCGCTTGTTGCTGTATGAGACATGGCTCTAATGACACCCCCTGCTGTTGAAGGGCCAGATGGTAGCTGTCCCCTAAGCAACTCTACAAGGGGAAGGGAGTCAGTGCACAGCAGAAGTCAGCTATCGGCTTCAGTGGAGTTACACAGAAGAATCAGGCCCTATCTGATAGGGCCACTGGACCATGCAAAGCCGTGGTCACTTGTTTTCATGAGTTAGGATGCAGTCACATACCTTTTAAGTGGCTTGCCACCATGTAGGCACAGCAAAACGTGACAGTACAAGCAGTACCTCACTACCAGCCATCCTAGTGCTTTTTACCCATCCTGCTTTGTTCTGAGTGCACTTGCAAAGGCGGTGGTGCTGGTTCTAAGCCAATTAGCTTTCCCCTGGGGTGGAGGAGAGGAGATGGTGCTACGTGCAGAGCAAGTATACACTAATAACCATTAGGGATGGGCTAAAGAGATGGACCATTCAGAGATGGGAGTTGGGGTTGAAAACCGAGGGGAGAGTCCAGGTCATCTGGGACCAAAATCTTGTAATGGCACTTGCTAGTTCAAGATGCTGACTGGGTCCAAAACAGAACTACAAAACAGTCACATTCCAGCTGTAGCTCTCACTTGGACCACAGTCATCAAAGCCCAATATGTGTGTATCAAGTGGTGACCTGATTATGGTGTAGAAGTACCTTCACAGTGAGAAAACACGGGGTACTAAAGGGCTCTCTAATGTAGCAGACAAAGGCTTAACAAGCACCCACGGCTGGAAGTTTAAAGCTAGACAAATTCAAACTGGGAATAAGGCACCATTTCTTTTTTTAACATTGAGGGTGATTAAACATTGGAACAACTATCAAGGGAAGTGGTGGTTTCTCCATGTCTTGAGGTCTTCAAATCAAGACTGGATGCCTTTCTGGAAGATGTGCTTTATCCAAACACCAATTATGGGGCTCAATAAAGGAGTAACTGGGTGACATTACCGGGTGCCTGTGATATACAGGAAGTCCAATTAGATGATCTAATGGTTCCTTTTGGCCTTAAAGTCTATGTATCTATGTATATTAAAATGCACACCCATTTTGTCATAGGGTGACTCTCTCACTCACTTGCATTGAGAGAGTTAAGTTTGACAAAATTGAGTCATTACCCCTCAAACACACTTGAAAGAGTTTTTCTGCTAAGTGATGGCAAAAGTACTAAAATTGACTCTGTGGCCTTAGAACGTGGACTTTCAAAAGTGGATGTGGCAGAATTTTGCTAATTCAAGCTAATGGACTCCCTGCAAAATACTGAATTATGGGAACAATTGGGTGCCTTCAAGAGATACAGACAAAAGATGCATGACCAAACAGACTGTATTGTAATATCAAACAGAGCAGAACTTGGTCTTACGGAACACCTTTCATATTCAGTGTATTTCAAAGCACTTCACAAAGTAATGAGCTGACTACTGGCTGTGTGGCCAAATGGAGGATTCATTATGTGCTTAACAATAGCTCACACACAGCCCTATAGAGGAAAACCTGTCTCACTGAGAGAGGGAATATTGGCCAGGACACTGCGGTTATCCAGAACTCCTTTTTTGAAAAATACCATTAGATCCTTAGCATGCGTTTGGACAGCTACCAGAGATGATCAGAAGGGGCCACAATTTAATGCATGCCTTGACGGCGCTATCTACATGGATATCTGTATGCATGCCTATCACTGAACACAAGTTGATCACTGTGAACATCCTGGTGTGAGAGGGACTGAGCTGTGAATTTTACAAGGCTGTGCTGTCTATAAAAGGATGGGGATGAAGGTAAGGAGTTTTTGCTAGAGTGGATGTGGCCAAGAGATGGTTGTTGATGCGTGTAATATAAATACTTAAATAGGCAGATGAGATGCTGGGAGTGGATGATCTTTTTTGCCAGAAGCTGGTAGTGGACGACAGGGGATGGATCACTCAATGATTGCCTGGTCCGTTCATTCCCCCTGAAGCACTTGGTATTGGCCTCTGTTAGAAGACAAGATCCTGGGCTAGATGGACCATTGGTCTGACCCTGTATGGCCATTCTTATGTTGTTATGCGCTTCGGGTTAACCCCTTGTTCTCTGTGTCCCATTTTGCCAAATATTGTGGATGCCATGCTTTGGCGGCTGCTGGACACTGGCTGTGTAATAATGCACAAACGCACGTCTCCCTTTTTTTTATTCTCATGCCAGTTTGCATGACAGCTTCATTGGCGTAACTCATGACTCTGTTCATCGTCTGTTCTCATTTACGGTCAGCCTTGCAAACCAGATCCCTGTCCTGGAGTTCAGTGGTGCAGCTCACTCCTCGAAGGGAGGGACGTTAGCTCTGTGCTCTGCAATCCCAAATGGAACCAGTTAAACAAGATCAGGCTCCTGTCATCAGCTTCTTAAATTGCCCTACACTACAGTATCAGGCGCCTCACAAACAGGACTTTTCTGTTTTAGTCTGGGAAGCATGGCGTTGACATGGGCTAGCTGTCAGTGAACAGCTATCCCCATAGCTGGAGCGGGGAGGTGTCTGTCGCTCCCAGTGAGGGGGAAAAAAAGGTTAATTCACTTCCCTGGAAGAGAGGAAAAGTACCTGGCACACCCTGAGGGGACTGTACAAATCTCGGTCCAGGAGGGTGGGGGCTGACTGAAGGGCCCATTAAGGAAGTAGCCCTTTGAAAGGGAAGAATTTGGGGCATGGGTAAAACCCTTGATCTCTGGGAGGGAACCTGCTAGATCCCTTCCTACAGTCCTTGTGCTGAACAGAGTGAAGGGTCAGACCCTTTACTTAGGCTGTATTTGGAATCAAAGGCAAAGCTGTAATGTTCTCTGAAGTCCCAGGGTCACGTGTAAGGAACTAATCCCTCCAGGGGGGTGGAATAAATCCATGCAAATAGGGGGGTTCTTTGCTGTGGTTATTTGTATTGTATTATGTGTATTGTGCCAAGAAACACTAACCAGGATGTGGGCCCATGGAGGGAGGCTCCATAGAGGCACCGAGGAGGATCCAGTGCTAGGAGAGAGGAAGTATTATTGTTCCCATTTTACAGGTGGAGAACTTAGATGCAGAGAGATCAGGTGACTTGCCCAAGATCATACAGGGGGTCTGTGACAGAGCTGGGAATAGACCCTAAACCTCTTTGGTCCTAGCAGTCCCATGCCTTAGCCATAAGATCTATGTTCATCTGCGCAGCATCTTGTTTGAACCCTGGTATTGGCTGAAGCCTGAGGACCTCACAGCTTCATTTGGGGATCGTATGGTTGCTGTGATGGATTGGCGTTGTAGTCACAGCGTTACAAATCTCCAAGCAGGAGGAGAAGCAGGAACCAGACAAACTACTTCAAAGCCTGCATTTCCATCACCATTTTCATGCAGCCAGTGTTCACAGAGAGGCGGAGACGATGCAGTAATAAGAGTTTGCCTCGTAGCCAATGCTGTCTGCTGTACTGTCATCCTGGAGTAGGATTTTGATGATGTGCAGACTCTTTCCTTTCCTGTCTGCCTCCTGTTCGGTCAGGTCGGGTCTGCTTTCCAAGCGGAGGTGTCTTAAACTGCTGACGTGAGCGGCAACAGTAGCAAATGCAAACTGGCTGCCAGCCCCGAGCTCGTGTAGGTATTTATTGAATACCACTTGTAAATTAACTATTTCAGAAAAAAGGGAGGTAACCCTCTTAGCTTTGGCTGTGAGCCAGTTACCTCGAATTAAGAAAAAGAAACCCCTGCGGGATGGCACCGTAATGGATTGAAGCCAACTCCAAACAATTTATGGGGGTTGAAGGCTTGTCGTATGTTGTGCATTGAAATTCAAAGCCGTGGCATGTGCATTGACACAGGGCATCATGTTTCATGCATGTCCATTTCAGTTCAAAGCTCTGTCCTTCCTTACATCACCAGGGGCTGGGTTCTGCTAACTTTTGCTCATGGGAATGACCCTTACTCATTTTAGCAGCTGCTTTGAGCATTCTGGGACTTCTCGTGCGAGGAAGGAATGCTCTGGTGTGCAAGGGTTCGCAGGATTGGGAGCCCTGTTTGGGAGACAATGATGTTATAAAGGTTTAAAGAGAGATGATTTTAACATGTTGCAACACTCCCAGTGACTGCGCTGGGAGAAGATTCGGGGAAGGTAATTTAGGTCCTAGTGGTTGATGGAATTGCTCCCTCCCACTGCTAGTCTATGAGCGGAATCTCTGCATGTGCATCTCATGCCTCCATGGCACTGTTTCTATATCGCCCCCCCTACCTACTGTGGACTCTGCACTGTGCGTCCAGGGTTTGCCCAGGGTAAGAATTGGGCCAGTTATCTGGCTTCATGGGGATTCTCGGGAAAGCCTAGCTGTGCTATCTTTTTTTCTGTGATCTCCAGGGTAGCCAGTGCTGGAGGGCTCTCTGTTAGTATGGCTCTAATGGAGCTATGCCACTAAGGAGCGGTGTGGGGGGTGGTGGTATCTCTAAGGAGTGGTGATCCCACCTCCTGTGAGATGCTAAGTAAACTCAGCTCCCATCGACTGACTGGCCATTTGGGGCGGACAGCATTGGGTCTCCAATAGAGTTCCTGGACGTGGAATTGCAGAGAAGGTCTTGCAGCGAGCCTGGAGAACGTGTGCCACTCTCTGTCGTGACTGCTCTCCGCACAGGGCACAATGGGGAGGTGTAAATGGCTCCTTCTGGGAGCAGGGCAGTCACCGGTCAAACCAAACCAGAAAGGTTTTGAATGGAGGAAAACGCACATTAATACAGCGACCCAAAGCTAGTCTCAGGAATTGGTCAGGGAACAAGAGGGGAATAGAAATGTACGGAGAGGGGTCACAGAGACATGTGTCCTGCACAGAACTTGGCCCAAGACTGCAGCACCTTTGACAGGCCTGTGCTGTCTGCCTTGTCCCGGGGGTAAACCTCCTGCGGCGTGAATACACCCGTGGGTAACCTGCACTGTAATTATACACGTCCAAGACAAGGAGACCATCACCACGAAATCTTCACACTGCAGAAATAATAACAATGATATTCGTATCACGGTCCACACCTTCATATATTAGGCCTTCCCACAGCCCGGTGTTGTTGTTCTTCAGGCTGTAAGAATAATTGAGGTCTGCAGTTTTGTTGTGGAACGCAACTTTTACCACACAAAGCAAATTTTAATAGTTGTCGCAAATTTGAGCAAGCGGCGTTCCAGCCTGATGCTCAGGGTCACACCGGCACTGAAATTTGGCCCAGCCAGCTCTTCGTCTAGCTTGCCTTCAGGGGCCATGTAGACACACAGCATCTCTTCCATGCTGCTGCCTTGCTTTGCAAGGCAGGCGGCATACCATAGAAGAAGGTGCTGGAGCTTAGGTGTGGGTGAGTACCCAGGGCTGGTGCTCCTTGTAGGGGTACCCAGGGTTTCCATTTCTCATCAGGAAGCGGGTAATGGCCCATGGACCTGTAAAGTACCAGAAAGATTGAAAAAGTTCTGCTCTCTACACAGTATTTTCTTACCGGTTTCCATTTTGTACATAAACGAATCATGCGTGTTTGTTTTGAAATTTTTATGGTACTTGAACAGACCTCACCAAAACGGCAACTTTAACAAACTGTGGCCATAACTTTTAAACTTAAAAAAATCACAACTTTCTCTCAGCCTTAATTATTCCTGTTTTACAGCTGGGGAAGAGAAACACAGAGAGGCAAAGTGATTTGCTCATGGTTACATAGTGAGTCAGTGGCAGAGCGGGGATTAGAATCGGTACTGTACTGACACCTAGTTCCCGTCTTCCAACCATTGTCCAGCACTCCAGAGAGACCAAAACATAATGGGAAGCAATCAGCCAAAGTATTAATGATGCATATTGTAAGATTCTGTGTAAATGACCTTTTTCAGCAACATACTGAACAGGGACAGCAGGGGATAGGGTGCCAGGTCTTTGAACATGTACAGGAGAAGATAGAGTATCAGCTCTTTGGTCCACAGGGTCTCAGAAGGAATGGATTTATTGGGCCAGATCCTCAGCTGGTGTAAATCAGTGTCCCTTGACATCAGTGATGGTACACTGAGAATCTTGGTCCATTGTGTACATGTTAGCACCTCCCGCTAATCCTTTGTAAGGAAATGCAGTACCTTGAGATTAGCCTTCTCAGTGGGAGAATGCACTGTTCTTTCTTTACACTGCTCCTAGTGTTTTAGGGACCATCATTCCCTGTGCAAATTGTTTTCCTCGGGCCTTCAGCAATGTATTTCCTCATATACTAATTGGAATGCCTCATGTATTTAGTTTTTTAATACTAATTTCATTCTTCCTCCCCGACTCCCTCTCTGCAGTATCTGAAGCGCAGAAATATTTTTTTCGACTGGATTTGGTTAACATACATTTCCTGCGTGTGAAGGGTTTCTCAGGGTCTTGATAGCTGTTTCTGTTCTGCAACAGTTGTCATTGACACTTGCCTCTTTCCAGTGGACTGACTTCAATCCTGCTGTGTTTTCTAACATCCCATAAACACATGGCTTCCATGCAAGCCTTATGATTACATATGCACAACTGATTCTTAGGTGAGACTTTCCTGATTGCTGCCTAGATAAAGAACATATCTCTGTCTCTCAGGAGACAGAGAGAGCAGGCTAAAGGGAGCGTAAGTGATAGTTTAGATTTGATAGATTTATCTTCACGAGTGACAAGACAGATAATTCATGAGTGGCGTAGTTACAGGTGAGTTATCCTTCTGGTGTCCCTTCAAGAGTGAAGGTTAATGCCGGTCCACTGCTGAGCCATCATTATTTTACCTATAGAATTTATACTTCTTCTCATGCCTTTTCAACAACCCCTTTTGAGCTTTTTGGATAAGGTCTCTTCGTCTATTTTCTTGTGATGAACAACTGCCCGGTTATTCACCTGTGCTCTTGTTTTGTTTGCTTTAAAACTAGAAATGAAGAATTATCTATCAAACCCTTAAGGGTTTGTTTTACTGCCACCTGTCACTGTAGTATCTGAACACCTTTCATGGAAAATGGATTAGCAGGAGTGAAATCCCTAGTGGGGTTCATGGGGTCTCTAGCTCTTTTCCCTGTTCAGAGTATAAAATCATTGCTTGGGGCAGGGTTAGTTTGTTCCTTAAAGTCTGTGAAGGCTCATAAAGGCTCCTGGGCAGTGCTGGTGGTAGCCAGAATCCCTGTGACCTGGCTGGGGGGCAGGTGCTGGGGTGTTGCTGGTGCAGAGAAAATATCCTCAAATCGCAACAAGCAGAAGCATTGGGCAGGTGGAAAGCAAAACCAACCCCAGCCCAGGCTTCCAGAAAATCTACCCAACAACTATGACTAGACTGGAGGAGAGGAAGTGAATCTGAAAGCAAAATGACTAACAGTAAAAAAATAAAAATTAAAATCAATAAGTCTCACATTTTAAAATAAAAAGGCAACTAACACAAGGGACAATTATACAGTATCAGATAGTGATACAACCTGAATTCCAGCAGGATAGGCAATATGAAGCAAAAACCACTCAGGTGCTTCTAGATACAGATAAGAAAAGCAATTCCCATTTACCCGTAGAAATAAAAAAGAGGTCCTGATAAAACACTCCATGACTGGACTGGATTAGGATTCTTGCTGTGAAAATTCATTACCAGCATGCAAAAGAATGAATATCTCGCAGCAGAGCTAAACTGACTACAAAACAACATTCATCTGGGAAAGAGCCAATTCGTTCAGAATAAATAGATTTCTTTCAAAAGGAGAGGGGGGAGTGAATCTGTGGAAAACCTGTATCTCTGCCCTGACATTTATTATGCAAACAAGTGTACACCTCTCCAAAACCGGAAAGATTAGTACATTTCCAAATACCGAATGTAGCTGCTCAAACTAACTTCGGGCCAGATTCTGATATGACTCATTGTGCTTTATTCCACAAGTACTTAATTGACTTTGGTGGGACTTCTTGTGGAGTGAGGTACTACTCAACATGAACATGTGTATTGGAAGCTTTAAAACAAATCCAGGCCAGCAGAGGGCTAGAATTTTCGTGTATATATAAAAGTTTATGTTTGGTAATCTTTTGGGGGCCCATAACCTAGCATTTTAACTTTGGGCCAGATTTTAAAAGGTATTTAGGTGCCTAAAGATACAGACAGGCACCTAGGCTCTTTTGAAAATACCACTAGGTGCCTAACTACCTTAAAAAATCTGGCCCTTAGTCCTTACTAAGGCAAAATTGCCATTGAGGTGAATGGGGAATTTTGCTTCCATAAGGGCTTTCCAGCCCACAGTGGCAGGATGTGACCCTTAAACTGAATTTAGTGCTCAGCACTGGGGACTAAGGAATTGATCCTGTACTCTTGATGCTCTTAGGCGGACACCTGTGTCTTCATGGAGCCCCATTGAAGACAACGGGGATCTGCCCACTGCAACAAATTGCAGGACTGGGGCTCCAGGCACAATAATGAGAGGCTGACAAAGTGTATGGGGGCGGGAAAGGGATATGTATGTAAATAAAAATAACTTCTTTTACTTTGTCTTTGTATTTATCCATGTGCATGAACAAAAATTCTGGCTCCACTGAAGCCAATGGTGAAACTCCCGTTGACTTCAATGGACCCAGGGCCGCCCCAAGCAAAAAAAAAAACCCTGCGGCGCGGCCGGAGCGCGGGTGCAGGGGGCCGGCTGGGGGGGGAGGGGGAGGGAGCGGGCGGGAGAGAGAGAGAGGGGGGTGGCCAGGTCTACAGCAGGGGCACTGCCACGCGGCCCCTCCCGCTGTGCCGCCTCCTGCCGCCTACCGCGAGGGCTCCACTCCGGTCGGCGGGGAGGGAAGGAAGAAGACTGCCCTGCAGGGCGCTCTGATTCTCCGCGCCGCCGCCCCCTACAGGGCGGCCGGAGCGAAACAAGAACAACAACAATAAAAAAGTGGCCGTGCCGCCCTAGGATTGGGCAGAATGCCGCCTCCAACAATCTGCCACCCCAAGCACCAGCTTGCTCAGCTGGTGCCTGGAGCCGGCCCTGAATGGACCAAGTTTGCACTGAAGATTTTGAGCACACAGCTTGGAGCAAACAAGCTTTCCCAACCCCTGTGACCCAAACAAAATAAAAAAATCAGCCTTGTGCATGCAATAAAGTCATTTGCATGGCCGAATGGGACAGTTTGCATGTGCAAAAGGAGGTTATGAGATACATAAAAACTTATTTGCCCCCAGAATATGGGGTGGGCACATATTGGGCATCTTCTTTACCTTTAAGAGCTAAACTGAGAGATATCTGCACTAGTCTCTGGCCACAACTTGGCTGTTGTTTTTATTATTTATTAATCTTGTTTATTATGGTAGTGCCTAAGGCCCAGCCAAGAATGGCACCCCGTTGTGCTAGGCGCTGTACAGACACACAGTAGTAGACGGTCTCTGCCCCAAAGAGCTTTTCTAGCTTTGCCCTTTCAGCCTCTGTGACAGCGTTGCACAAATATCTCCAGCTCATTAAGTGAGAGAATAGGATTGAATGATGAGTGGCAGGGGACTGTGGGTGTCTGAGGCTGGTTACAGGCCGTGGGAAGGGAACACCTTTGCATGTTCTCTTTGGCTAATATAGGAGCCTCTCTGATTTGTTTGGGGGCAGTCTGTGTTTGTTTTTCATCTGCTGTGTTTATGCAGTGCATGGAGCCTACAGTTCTCCCCCTGGCATGGCTGCCCTCTTGTACTTCTCCAGCCCAGCTCTGCTAATGGGATCTGACCTAATGGCTTTGCATGTTTAAATGAATTAAACACAGCTGCTAGGAAAATACAGTAACCTGACAGCACCATGGCTCCATAGTCAACATTATAATTACAGCACCACTTGCTTGAGAGTTCCACGCTCTCGGGTTTGTTTTGAAAATAATTCGAAACCTGCCCTTTGATCAATTGCTCCTTCTCCTCTTCCTCATTCAGTGTTTAACCCTTATCCCTCTCTCACTCCTCTGCCACCTTGTTTAAGTGTCTGTCTCCCCACTGCTCCTTAATCAGGCACATAGGTGAGTGGGGTAGCTATCCTGATTGGTCACAAAGAGTGAAACGTGGCAAGTCCCCTCTCACAATCTGGGGCTGAACTGGTACCCTGGATCTCCTCTGTTAGTGCTGAGTGTTGCCCTCTAGTTTACATAATATAATAATAACAATACCTATCTCTTCTACGACAGTTTTCGTCAGTAGATCTCAAAGCCCATCACAGTCTTTCATGTATTTATCCTCACAACACCCCTGTGAAGTAGGGAAGTGCTATTATCAGCATATCCTTCCTCTTTATTGTACATATGGTAGTTTGAAGCTGACAGCAACCCCCGTTGAGAATTGAAGGATTAAATATACTGTCCCCAAAGCCAAATCCTATACAGTGTGGCATCTATCATGTAGACATTTCAGAAACTATACATTACTTTCAGACTGCTAGAGAGAGGTATCTCCAAACATGCTGCTTCTCCTATCCTTTCAGCCCAAATACCTTTGCTCTGGTGACATTTCAACAGGAAGCATTGACATAGGAAGTAATGCTAGCAGCCTTATTGATTTTTTTTCCTTGGTCAGTCACTGTGTTGCATCCCTATTTGTAAGGACAGACAATGCCCACTAGAGATCAGAGGTGTCACATTTCCACAAGAACCAAGCAAAAAAGCCCCAGGTCAAGCCACACACATCTGGTTTCATTATAAATTTGCACCAGGTTCACTGAAAGCTCCACTCAAGTTTGAAATGTTGGAGCAGACCTAGGCCCAGTGAGATGAATGGTGGTTGCATATCAGAACCCAGAGAGGAGCTCAAGCTGCAGAATTTCAAACAACGCCACACCTGGGTCTGGGCTGGGGGGAGGGAGAGTTGGTGTTTGGAGCCAGGATTTTTGTTCAGCCCCACACGCCATGTGCGGTTTCAGTCCAAAGATCCTGAGTGCATGCTCGTCTTCACCAGTTATATCCCACTTCAGCTCCACTGAGTTGATGTCCCAGAACGGTGTGCAAGGCCTGCTGGATAGGTATTCTGGAATTCTGACTTCATGGACTTTACTCTCCTTCAGGGAATGATGGTTGATGAATAGTGCGGATGTACTCGTCCAATTCTGAGGATGCTTCTCTTATCCACAGGGCCGCCCAGAGGATTCAGGGGGCCTGGGGCAAAGCAATTGCGGGGGCCCCTTCCATAAAAAAAAGTTGCAATACTATATTCTCGCGGGGGCCCCTGCGAGGCCTGGGGCAAATTGCCCCACTTTCCCCCCCCCCCCACCCCCTGGGCAGCCCTGCTTATCCAGGTGATTGTCATTCCACTAGTGTGGGTGGAGATGCAGCGGGCAGATCTCTGGTTGTAATGATCAGATCTCAGGTCCCATATGTTGTCTGCAGCACTTTGGTCCTATATCTGTTTTGAGTTGCTAGACAAATGCCTATGCATTCAGTCTGCACCAATGAACTGAGTGAGTGTGATTGGAGCTGTAAACTTTATGAGATCCTGCAGTTTATGGTGAATTTTAAATTGGCTTGCCAATCAGGGTACTTTTTTAAAGGAGAGTCATTTTGATGTGTTGCAGAATGCGATGTAGTAATTTCCACTATTATGTAGATGCTATCAACATTAAGGAACAAAGCAGGTGCTTCTTGGTGGACTGGTTTTAATGCATTCAATTTATATAGTTCATACATATTTATCTAGTGTGGAAAACCTGTAACTTTTTTCCCCACTGGCTGTCCCCTTCCTTAAATTATGATTGTTCGTTTATTTCTGTTGTGGGAGTGCTGTGCTGTCCCGTTCAGGTTTAAGGCTCCATTGTTCTAAGTCAGTGTTTCTCAAACTGGGGTCGTCGCTTGTGTAGGGAAAGCCCCTGGCAAGCTGGGCCGGTTTGTTTACCTGCCCCATCCGCAGGCCCGGCCGATCGTGGCTCCCACTGGCCGCAGTTCGCTGCTGCAGGCCAATGGGAGCTGCTGGAAGCGGCGGCCAGTACGTCCCTCAGCTCGCGCCGCTTCCAGCAGCTCCCATTGGCCTGCAGCGGCGAACCGCGGCCAGTGGGAGCCACAATCGGTCGGGCCTGCGGGCAGGGCAGGTAAACAAACTGGCCCGGCCCACCAGGGGCTTTCCCTACACAAGCTGCGACCCCAGTTTCAGAAACAATGTTCTAAGTGCTGTGCAAAAACACAGGGAGACATGATCTCCTACAGCCCAGGGCTCCAGTCCTGCAATCGATAGATTGCTATGCCTGCATGGAGCCTCTATCACATCAGTTGGGCTCTGCCTAGATGCAGCAATTGCAGGATCAAAGCCTAAGAAATTAATCACTAATAAATCCCCATAAATGCCTTGGGGAAAATGCAGAGATATGTTATAATGATACATAATAATACCTAAGGTGATTAAAAATCAATGACCAAGTAACAGTGCATATTAAAAATGTAATGTTCAGAACTGTTTTTGAGGGTTGGATTTTGAGACATTTATTTAGTGTTCAGCGCCCATCCTGTGCCTTAAACTGTGTCACTGGACTGTCTGGAGTGTGACTTCCTGTTTTGGCACTAATTATTATTCATTGCTGCTAATCCTTTGCTATTGTTACCTATAATGAAAGGATTCTCAATTTCTGGTGTAGGGAGTAAGTGTTGGCAGAGGGCTGGTACATATGACGTAATTGGTCTTTTTCAATCAGTGTGCAGCAGCAGTGAAAAAAAGTTATAATAATATATGGAGCTATACCTATCTCATAGAGCTGGAAGGGACCCTGAAAGGTCATTGAGTCCAGCCCCCTGCCTTCACTAGCAGGACCAAGTACTGATTTTGCCCCAAATCCCTAAGTGGCCCCCTCAAGGATTGAATTCATAACCCTAGGTTTAGCAGGCCAATGCTCAAACCACTGAGCTATCCCTCCCCCAGATTGTTAGGAACCTTTCGGAAAAGGATAGATAATAAGACAGCAAATATCATAATGCCACTATATGAATCCATGGTACGCCCACACCTTGAATACTGCACACAGTTCTGGTCAACCCATCTCAAAGAAGATATATTAGAAATGGAACAAGTACAGAGAAGGGCAACAGAAATGATTTGGGGTATAGAACAGCTTCTATATGAGGAGAGATTAAAAAACCTGGGACTATTCAGCTTGGAAAAGAGACAACTAAGGGGGATATGATGTAGGTCTATAAAATCATGAGTGGAGAAAGTGAATAGGGAAGTGTTATTTACCCCTTCACATAACACAAGAACCAGGCATCACCCAATGAAATGAATAGGCAGCAGGTTATAAACAAACAAAAGGAAGTAATTCTTTACACAACGCACAGCCAGCCTGTGGAACTCTTTCCCAGGGGATGTCGTGAAGGTCAAAAGTACAACTGGGTTCAAAAAAGAGTACGATAAGTTCGTGGAGGATAGGTCCATCAATGGCTATTAGCCATAAGATGGTCAGGGATGCAACCCCATGCTCTGGGTGTCCCTGAGCCTCTGACTGCCAGATGTTGGGACTGGATGACAGAGGATGGATCACTTGATAATTGTATCAGTTCTTTTCATTCCCTCTGAAGCA
Source organism: Trachemys scripta elegans (assembly GCF_013100865.1). NCBI lineage: Eukaryota > Metazoa > Chordata > Testudines > Emydidae > Trachemys > Trachemys scripta. The sequence continues at coordinate 12,017,108 of NC_048303.1, read as the reverse complement.
TCTGGCACTGGCCACTGTTGGAAGACAGGATACTGGGCTAGATGGACCATTAGTCTGACCCAGTAGGGCCATTATGTTTTTAGGATGCTCATCACTGTAGTAGCTGAATGACTATTCTGAGCATGAAATCTTGACCCTAAAAAGGTCAACTGGGCTTTTCCTATTGTCTTCACTTGGGCCAGGATTTCACCCCACGTGGCTAATTTCTCCCTGTAACAGTCTTGCCGTGTTTGCCTTTAACACCCTACCTTGTTAGCAGGTGTGAAACCTGCCGGGAAAGGGTTAAGTGGGTTCTGCTGGCTTACTGGTGATGGTGATTCCTTCTGCCACCTGGCTATAAGGGAGATGGCAGGGACTCTACAGAGAGCAAGGATCTAGGACATGGGCAGAGCAGGGCTGAGGAAGGGACCCCAGGAACAAACTGTGCCTGAGGGGAAAGTTTGAGCTGAATTCTGTTACCTTGGAGATTTCTTGGCTAATGAAGCCAAACCCCAAGAAAGTGCCTTTGTGTTTGTTGGTTTTAAGACAGCAATTCCCATTACTGGTGATGTTAGTGAAGATGAAAAAAAAACTGATTTTAAAAGTGTTGAGCAATTAAAATGAATAGATGATTGTAACGTTAATGAGCAGAATAGAGACACTGCTTAGCCAGCCTGTACCAGCATCTGCTTTCCAGTGCAACGAAGGGTGTTAATACACAGCTGTTCAGTAACGCTGTCTAACCAGGAGAGGTTTATTTAAAAGACAGGAAGTGCTCTCTGTCAGGGAGTGATTTGTGAGGTTTGTTTGGGTGGAAGTAAGTCCCCGGCCTCTCATTGTCAGAGCTGCTTTGTTATGATATTAGCCAACGCACACACAATGCAATAATGCTCCATGTGTTTGTGTATCGTGCTGTTCCCCTTTGCTACATCAAATCAGAATTGCTTGTTTGCGTGTCATGGGCCTTTTCCTGCAAATAGCTGAAGGAGATCCTTCTTTAATTCAAGTAGGCGCCTTTGTCTCTGGAGCAGGGGAATCTGAGTTTTAGATTGTGGCACCAGGAGACTGCAGATTGGCCAGGTACTGCAGCACAGCAAGAGACATGCCACCCTACACAGCCGTAGACTTTTCAGTGTATTAAAACAGAGTCTCTCTTCTACTTCCCAGTTCTTACATTAACGAGTTAAAGTTCTGTGTCTTATCACACTCATCAGCCAGATAGTCAGGTAACACAGCCAAGTTGCAAAGAGTCCTGGAAACTGCCCCATATTTTACCTTGTGGCTCAGAGAGAGCCCCATTGTCTTTGCAGGCTTCGTGCAGTAGCAGCGCCTTCCAGCTATTCATGTCGGACCAGGTGTCATGCATCCACAGGTCCAGTGCTCTTGAACAGTCCCTGGGAAAAGCCCTTCAGTGTGCCAGTCCCTTAGGGGTCACTCTTTCACTAGGGTAAGCCACCTGGCTTCACCACCTCCTGGGACCAAACCCCAGAGCCTTCAGCACCCCTGCTTCATGCTGTGAGCTCCCGTCAGTGAGACCACCTGAGTTGGATGCCTGAGAGAGACTTATACACCCAAAGGGAGCAATGCGCCCCCACCTCCCTTAAACTGCAGTGACTCTCAGCCTGTGCTGTAAAAGCAGCAGGGTTTATTAGATGTCTGGAACACAGCCTAGAAAGTCCTTGGTTATCATAGAGAACAGAAAGTTACAGCACAGTCCATCTCAGTCAGCCCAGAGCCTGGTTCCTCTTTTCCCAGACCAGAAGAGTCTTCTCCCTTCCAGCAGCCCACACTAACTGCAACCCCTCCCACCCGAGCCCCCCCTCAGTCCTTTGTTCTTGTCAGCTGGCAAACACTGTCACCTGGCCCTCCTCCTCGGCCCTTTGTTCTCCAGCTGGTCAAACATGGCTCCCTTCGTAAGGAGGGTGGGTCATCCATGGTTGTTAGATGCTAGAGGCCAAATGTCCGGGCACTTGGAGTGGCCAATATCTTCTTGGACTCCCCGTGGGCATGGGGCCAAGGCCCCAGATAGCTAGGCGTCAGTCACACCTGTATCTCTGGGTCTCCGCCAAGAGTAAACAACCTTTTCCCACCACCCAGTTAGCCATGCAGCACATAGGAGAAACTGAGGCACGCAGTATTCATCCAAAATATTACAGATGATTCCCACTCTGTCACACCTGGCAGCAGAGTGCAGAGTTCAGTGTGCTAACGAGAGGCAAAGACTTCCCTTATAGTAATTCTATGGTAGGAAGAATAGATTCATGGGAGATCTGATGTGGCACGTTAATGATGCATTCAGAGTCAAAGAGATGAATTAGAAACCTGACACCATATCCAGTAGGGTATGTTTGGGTCATCCAGCCTAAGTAGCTAAAAGAGACATTGTGGCTACAAGAAAAGCCATGACAGAGCCTTATCATCTCATTCAGACTCCGAGAACATTTTACTGGGCTGGCTCAAAGCAAATGGCATCGGTCACAAACCATCCCATTTTGGAAGAGCTGCAGGAAGATGTGCCTCTTTTGTCCAACAGGCTGAGCTCTAGTTTGGTATTTATACGAAGTGGTTGATTTGTTTACGGTCTTCAGATCTACTCTTGAACCGTAGGTAGCTTGTCACACCGTAATGCACCACAGCCCCTTGTATATCCCAATGCTCTCCTAGGAGATTCCTTCTGGTCTACAAACGATGAACCTAGACCTTATGTAGCGAGCCATTTTGTCTGTGAGGATTGTACCTGGGACCTTCATCAGCAAAAATTGAGGCCTCTGTCTCTTGAGCTAAAGGAGAATTGCTTTAAGCATGAGTATCAGGGTGTTGTAGTTGCTGTTGTCAGCCACTAGAGGAAAACCTGGCGTGAAATCCTGACCTTGTTGAAACCAATGGGAATTTTCGACATTGTTTTCACTAGATTTCACCCAATGATCTCATGCATCAAACCAATCCATTGCAGGTACCCAATGACTTCAATGGGAGTTTTGCCGGAGTACGGCCTGCAGTAATAAGCCCTGCGGTTATGTTGACAATGGATCATATTCAACTCTTTGCCCCTTTGTTGTTGACTTTCTGCAGTTTAGCACCAAATGAGCCATTAGTCTTGAGCAGAGTGCTTACTCATCAGCTAATGATCTGAATTGGGGATGGGGCTAGGACAGGAGGTCAGGCTTAAGTGCACAAGGTCAGAACAGCTCCAGATTCTCAAAAGCAAACAGCATCATTAGTGGCAGAGAAGGCTCGCTCTTGCTGTCCGATTATACCCCGGGCTTTACAGTCTTTACTGTTAGATCACTGAACATAATGCAGCCAGGGGGATGTTGCACAAACCACTGTGCGGTATCAAAGTTACCTGTGGCTCCAGGCATTGCTTACTACATAACTAAATATGCAGTTATTATTTAAGACAAGGGAAAATACGGAGCATTGAAGAGATTACTGGGGTTCTGTTCCCTTTTCGCTACTTGAACTTGTGTAAACTATAATTATCTCACCCATTTAATAAAATAGTTAAAATGCTTGACGCCCCTTATTATTCTATTCTGGGACATTAACCTACTTGTAGATCCCAAGAGAAAATGGAATTTGCACCATCCCATAAGACAGTGTCCCATAGAGGCTGGTTCAGGATTTCAGTAGAAGAGGAAGGAGGACCATTTGAATCATTGAAATCAACCAGGAAATGTACATAAGCCGTCTCAGTAGTTTATTGTCTCAACGCCTTAGTCTGAGTTTCTAGCTCTAAATGACTAATTATAACCATCATCTTTTATATTTTTGTTGACATCTTCTCATTTAAAATGTAGCAAATGTAAAAAATCAAATTTGATCTGCCCCTGTCAAATGTAAACCATTAGATTAAGCACAATCCATGACTATTTGCTCTAGTATTTGAGTGACTCCACCTTGGTTGCACTCTGCTAGATCCCAGAGAAACTGTAATTGATTGTTGAAGATCCAGTGATATAAAAAAAAGTACCCCCCGTTTTAAATCCAAATGTTAGGCCATGTTTGGGCTCAGGTCTTAAACCTAATCCGGATCCTTAATCCACTTCTAGTTTCCAATCGGTTTTGCTTTCACTGCTGCCACAGTGGGGCTGTGTTTGGGTTTCACAAAACCGTGTCGGAAGTAGTACACGCAAAAGATTTACCGTGAAAAAAATGTATGTGGTTTGTTTTAGTGAAGATGCTTGTCTTCTTACCAGGCCAGATTTTGAAAAGGATCAGAACTGTGAGGAAAAAAAGGTGCTTACAAAAGTGCACCTGGACTTCTGCGTTCAAATCAGGTAAATGCACATGCAATATACCAGCTGGGAAACACCCTAGGGCCCTGATTCAGGAAAACACTTAAGCATATCAAAGCAATGGGATTTCAGCACATAACTTCAAGGGAAGATAATAAAATGACCTACACTCTGTTCCAGTTACTGTGTTGTAGTTTGCTCATTCCAGTGCTACATTTCTATGATTTCCACTTCAGCACAGCTGCTGTCCACTTCGCATCCCTTGAATTAAAAGCAGCAAAGAGTCCTGTGGCACCTTATAGACTAACAGACGTATTGGAACATGAGCTTTCATGGGTGAATACCCACTTCGTCGAAAGCTCATGCTCCAATACGTCTGTTAGTCTATAAGGTGCCACAGGACTCTTTGCTGCTTTTACAGATCCAGACTAACACGGCTACCCCTCTGATCCTTGAATTAAAGTGTCCCACATTTTAGCCTCTCTATATTCCAATAGTTAATCTAGCAGTTTGGTTACCTGTCTAATCTGATCCAATCACCCCGTCCCAGTGGCATGTAGGTGTTGTGTTCCCTGTTTTGAAATAGAGTCTATATCTTGATAATGTAGGAGTGCAATGTGTGCAAGTTATTGTTGAGCTGTTAGTGGCTATTGAACCATTTTTCGCCTTTCTCTTATCTTCATCACGGCATTATTAAAACAAAGACAATCACCAACGTAAACTACCTGGCTTATCCCAACACCATGGTAATTATATTCACTGATGAAATACTACATTGAAATAATGTCAAGCAACACTGAGTTTAGCAAAAGCCAGCGTATTCAAAGCTAAGTGGGACTTAAGGTGTGGATGGGCCTTTTGCTAATGCAACCCACTGGTGAGTGTGTGTTACAGGTCCACCTGTGTGCCTGAGCTGTAGAGGATATGAGTCTGTTACAGCCCCAGATAGGGTGCGTTAGCTGAAATTGTCGTACATAACTCCTCACTTAAAGTCGTCCCGGTTAACGTTGTTTCATTGTTACGTTGCTGATCAGTTAGGGAACATGCTTGTTTAAAGTTGTGCAATGCTCCCTTCTAACGTCTGCTTGCAGAAAGAGCAGTCCGATGGAGCTAGCTGGTGGGGGCTTGGAACCAAGGTGGATTGGCAGCCCCCCTATCAGCTCCCTGCTCCCCTAAGTTCCCTGTGCAGCAGCTGCCTGCAGTTCAGCTGTGTCCCTCCCCCCACTGCCATGTGCTGCTCCTGCCCTCTGCCTTGGAGCTGCTCCCCGAGACTCCTGCTTGCTGTGCGGCGGGGGGGGGAGGAGGAAGAGGGGGGCTAATGTCAGGGTGCACCCCGCTTACCCCATCTTCCATAGAGCAGGGGGGACACAGGACAGGGCTTTGCTGGCAGCAGCTGTGGTCTCAGCAAGCTGATCTAATTAACAAGGCAGTGTACTTAAAAGGGAAATGCGCATATCTCTCTTCCCTCCCTCCATTCCTGCTGCCTTGTAGAGTGTCAGAGTTAACCCTTGAGGGCTCAGCCAATTGCTCAGTAAGGCATTCCCTGGGAAATATCCCACCCTCTGACTCCTCCACCTCAACCAAGCTTCACAATCATTATCACTGTGTACCAGTATTAAATTGTATATACACACACACACACACAGAGTATATATATTATATAGTCTTTTGTAAAAAATTCCCTGGAACCTAACCCTCTCATTTACATTAATTCTTATGGGGAAATTGGATTCGCTTAACATTGTTTCGCTTAAAGTTGCATTTTTCAGGAATAGAACTACAACGTTAAGTGAGGAGTATCAGAGGGGTAGCCGTGTTAGTCTGGATCTGTAAAAGCAGCAAAGAGTCCTGTGGCACCCTATAGACTAACAGACGTATTGCAGCATGAGCTTTCGTGGGTGAATACCCACTTCTTCGGATGCATGTAGTGGAAATTTCCAGAGGCAGGTATAAATATGCAAGCAAGAGTAAGTCAGGCTAGAGATAACAAGGTTAGTTCAATCAGGGAGGATGAGGCCCTCTTCTAGCAGTTGACGTGTGAACACCAAGGGAGAAGAAACTGCTTTTGTAGTTGGCTAGCCATTCACAGTCTTTGTTTAATCCTAAACTGATGGTATCAAATTTGTAGATGAACTGAAGCTCAGCAGTTTCTCTTTGAAGTCTGGTCCTGAAGCTTTTTTGCTGCAGGATGGCTACCTTTAAATCTGCTATTGTGTGGCCAGGGAGATTGAAGTGTTCTCCTACAGGTTTTTGTATATTGCCATTCCTGATATCTGAGTGAGGAGTTACTGTAGCTCTTGCATTTAGTTCTGGAGGTCCCCAGTGTATCAGCCAAAATGGCAGCCATTGCTCTAGCCCTCTTCAGAGAGGTGGATTTCACCCTGATAACATGTTGGATTTGCCCACTTTAATTCAAGTCTTTGCCTTTTCTCATTTCACAACAGGATGGAGCATCCCACTTTGAAGATTTCCTGGCATTTGCTGCTGTTGGTTTTATTTTTATTTATATTGTAGTAGTGCCCAGAGACTCCAATCAGCCCATTGTACTACGTACTGTATACACAGTCGAAAGACATGGTCCTGGTCTCCCACAGTTTAGAGTCCAAAAAGGACCTTTTACGTGCATCACAATCTTAACATTTAAGTGAATGTAGTTCCTGGTATGTGACTGTATGTGTTACACAGTGTTGTACTTGTTTTGATATTATCTTTTGCCAGACGGTTAGGATTCAGGCTGATGTTGAAGGAGATGCCAGACCAGTTTAGGTAGCACCTCGGAGTCTATTGTGTGATGCTGCTAGGTAATTTCATGCTACAGATCTACAGGCTTAGTTGTCGAGCACAAAGGGGGATAAGATGCTGATCTGAACATTGTAAGCATGATTCATCAGGCAATGGGTATAAAATGGTATTATACCTTAACAGTCAAGAAGTGATTTCATGAGGTTGGGGTGACTGTTGTGAGGGTCTCAGGGCCTGATTCTGGTTGTCAGGGCCAGTATGCTGGTGTAAATCTGGAGTAACTCCACTGTGGCCAATAGAGCTAAACCAGTTTACATCACCCTTAGCCTTCACCCTTAGCCAGATTCCCAGGCTACTTACAGAGTGAAGTGCTACTCAAGGGGACCAAGGGAAGGCAGAATGTGGCCATCGGGGTGAGAGCTTCTCAACAGGTTGATAAATCAGGTCTGATTCCCCCCCCCCCCCTTTTTTTTTAATTTTCCAGGAGATGGTCAAGGCTGCAAAGGGAACGTCTGCCTGAGATTTGAAACCGAGACAAGGGTAATTGTGAGTATAAATTCCTGCTACTTCGAGGTTGTTTCTCTGCTAGAAGACTGAGGGGCTTTAGGAAACAGGGCAAGTGGGTTTCCCAGAGAGATGTTACTGTCCTGACTTTTTAGCCATCTGAGGGATACATTCTTGGGGCCTGACCTTGCATGATGCTAAGCATCTTCTATGAGATGCTGAGCACCTCAGCCACTATGGACCCCGAGGGTATGCAGTGACAGCCAGTCTGGGACACTGATGAGTCAGTAGAAGCCCAAAACCCCTCCAAAAAAGAACAAATTATTTTAAAAAAATGTAAAGTGACAGAACTGCAACACGTTGCTTTCCATCAATCTGTTGAGAATATCATCGTGCTTTATACATGCATGTATTTCCTTGTACGTTGTAACCCTACCTGTAAGAAGCAGAAACAGATATTTTACCATCTACACGGATCTATGATATGCCAAAGGATTTTTGTTTAACACTTTGATGAATGGCTTGCAATTTCCTTATGCCTTGCCCTAATGCAGACCTCCTGGGTGACAAAGGACTCATGGATCAGATGGTTGCCCAACATTCATTGATAGAAAGAAAGGATTTTGGATTTTTACAATTTAAACGAGCTGAAGAGTAGGGGCCAGATCCTCCGGTGGTGTAAGCTGGTGTTGCTCCATTGAACTGAGCTATACTGATTTGCACCAGCTAAGGCTCTGGCCCCATATGTCACCACACAGCTGGACTGGTGACTCTGTTGCTGACAAGGGCTGAATCCTGAGAAGTACTGTGCCCTTTCTGAGCACCTTGATAACAGTGGGCCAGGTCCTAATGTCCTTTATCCAGGTCTCGTTCTGCTAGCCTTGCACATGTTGAGAAGTGCCTTCAGTCCTGGAGTAGTCCCACTGAATTAGATTGGTTCCTGTACTGCATGCCTGTACAGGGGCATAAGAGGGAGTAAGAACTCCCCTAGCATGCCTGGGAGAGTGACTAATGCCAAGAGCCCCGCAGGTCCCGCCTGTGGAAATCCTTCTGAGGTGTGAGTCTGGGGGGTGGAGGGAGAAAGCACTACCAGAATCCTGCTCTGGGTTTTTCTGGGTGGCGCTGTCCAGGGTGGAGTTTGCCCACTCGCCTAGGAATGGGTAGAGGCTTTGCCCCTAGCCTCATGGATCCCCTGAGACCTGATCTGCAAGTGCCCAGCGCCATCCGTGAGGGAGGGCTCAGGATCTATCCGATTGACATGAACGAGAGTTGCAGATGATGCTTAGAACCTGTCAGGATTCCGCCCGGTTTGTCCTCTGTTGCACATACTTGGATGGTCTCTAGATCCTTTTTGCATTTTTCCTCTCTCTTCGTGGTTGTTCTCAACTCCTCCCTAGTTGCCTTATGGCGTGTGACAAGCTGTTTCCTCCCTCTCCTATATTGTTAATGAAGATACTAAAAAAAGGTTTAACTCAGATTCTTGTGCTGCCCCCACCATTCCACACCTCCCACTAGCTTAGTACATTGTGTTCATCCTATCCCTTTGCTCTAGGTTCTCCCATCTCCATTCATAGCCAAGCCAACGAGAATTAAATCTGAGCGCTACGTTTTGTGAAGGACTGGATCGAATGATTTAATAAAATCCAAATAGTTCCAGCTACCACTTGCCTTTCATCCACAACATGACAATTTCTACTAAAAGAAAGCAGCCCTGAAGCTTGTCTGGCAAGCTCCGTTCTTTAATGCCATGTTTTCTGTTGTTGATGGCAACAGATGGTGACACCCAATTCCAATTTCCACCAATTATGGCTGATTTGGGGGTGAGAAGTAGGACAACACCATCCACCTCTTGGTGCACGTCCTCTCACTAATCTGAGTACTAATTTCGGTACTAATCATGTACCGAAATCCTGATGCTGCGAGCTCCCGAATTCTTACTGACAAGAAGTAATATAGATTGCCTCTTTTGCCTCTTTTTCTAACACCAGTGTACCATTCTGAAACTGGTATCACCCCTCTGCCAAGCAGTACCAGATGGTGTCCAGGGTGAGTCACCTTCCCAGGGTGGAGAAATCAGTGACGTGGAGTCTGGGTATAGTCTAAGGCTAGGTCTATACTACCCGCCTGAATCGGCGGGTAGAAATCGACCTCTCGGGGATCGATTTATCGCGTCCCATCGGGACGCGACAATCGATCCCCGAATCGGCGCTCTTACTCCACCAGCGGAGGTGGGAGTAAGAGCCGCTGACAGAAAGCCGCAGAAGTCGATTTTGCCGCCGTCCTCACAACGGGGTAAGTCGACTACGCTATTAACGTAGCTGAATTTGCGTATCTTAAATCGACTCCCCCCTGTAGTGTAGATGTACCCTAAGTGTAACTTGCTTTATTTATACATAGATAATGGGCTGTGGCATAATCTAGCCCACGGACAGTAACGATGCTGCCCATGGAGTAAAGAATTGATCATCACAAGTAAGGGTGGACTGAGAGTTCAAACAGCATGCCTGGCAATCCCAGTCTCAGCCTAACACCAATGCCTGGTCCAGGGACCAATTCTGTCTCAAGAACTGACTCCAGTCAGAGCCCAAGGCAGAGAGCAAATTCTCCTGCTGCTCACACAGCTCCCTCTCTCCCACAGCTGTCTCTATACAAACCTTTGCACAAACCAAAATTAATAATAACATACCATATCTTCCCAAGTGTCAAAACTTGCTCACACACTAAGCAAAGGAACTCAGAAGAGTATATGTAAGTGCCATTTGGTGCCACCTACCATAACAATAGTGTGTGTACCCTTGAGATCTATGCACTACAAGGAGCTTTGTGCATAGACCCCTCCACATGAGAAGAGTCTCAATGAGGGAGCTGTGGGCTCAGCACCTCCCAGGATCAGGCTCTATTAATCTCTCTGGGCCTCAGTCCTTAACTCTAAGGTGGGGATGGTGATGGTTCTCTCTGTCACAGGCATGTGAAAGTAAATGAATTAATACATGTGAGGCACTCACACACCACGTTGGGGGCATTATAGGAGAACTTAGATAGAGATGCAAGATCCTCAGTGGCACTAAACTGATTTACTCCAGATGAGGCTCTGTTCCTCAGCTGAAACAGGCAAACAGAAATCAGGTTCAGCTTATTAAACATACATATAGTTAGTGTTAAATAATTGGCATTCGTTGGCATATTTGACTTGGATACTGTTTAATGATTTACTGAACTATACATCAGTCTTTATAATCATCCCATGATCCTTTCTTGGGTTTCCATGTGTTTACTTTGCCCGGGGTCTGCAAATCTCTCCAAATAGATTTTTCTCCTGCAACCTTGTTCATATTTTTTTTTTCCTTCTCAAAGGAGCCATTTCAGTCTCCTTACAATTTGCAAGACATTTCAGAAAGCTGCGACACAATCTTTCTGCTGACGGGTATGTGATCTGTCCTGTCTCAGCTCCCGCTATTCTTTTTTGGTGGAGTCCCCGTGAGAAGTAAAACTCTAATTTGCTGCGAAGAAATAGAATCGTTATCTAGACTGAAATAATTTCTTTTTCCAACCCACAAACTGATAAAACATCAAATTGGTGGAGTTTTCTTATCAGCTCATAGAATTTGTAGGACACAAAATAATGACCTGTCAACTTGCTTCGAGCAGGCCAGTTCTGTAGCTCTGCACCAATCACGTGGACCCTACCACAAAATGTAGGACAAAATCTAGGGCTGTCTTGATGGTATTTTAATAAGGATATTTAAGAGGACTTCTGAAAAGCCTCACAACTGGATGAGTAATGTGAGAGCTGAGATTTTATTACAACCCTTTATTATTTTTGGTACCTTTAGGCTACTGTATTTACAGTAGAATCTACACTTCTGCTAAGTTTAAGGCAGTTGTATGTCTTGTGTGTTCAGGATCTGTTAACTAGAGAGAAATATGCTGGCTTGAGTTACTGGAGCTGTTACTTTTCAATTTGGTGACAAACTGGCTGCTGGTAACCCGAGTGCAGGTTTGACCAATATTAGCGCCTGATCCTGCCAACTTCCAGTTCAAAATTTTGTCCACTCATTTAGACTACATCCGTTTTGGGGAGCCCCGCACCAAGGGCCTATTTTCCATGGGTGCAGAGGTCCCAAAACTTCCTTTGAAGTTAATAGATGCTTCAGACGCTCAGCCAGATCCAGGGTGTGTCAAGTTTGAGCCCTTAGAAATGGAAGGAGCCTAAATGAACAGACATGTCTGAAAGCCCTGTCTCTGCTCATTAAAGCTGCCCCTGTAGAAGCAGTCCCATTGAAGTCAGTGACAAAGAGTCCCATGGCACCACTGAAGTCAGGCTCTCACATGAGTAAGGACCACTCACACATGAGAGAGTTTGCAGGATCAGGCCTTCCTGATGTGTGTTTTGATGCTATTGTGAAAGACAGGCTTGGATACTGGTCACTGGTAGGCTGGTGCAAAACAGCTCATCCGCTTTTGCACAGGCACGTTTGAAATGGGACTACGTTAATGTGAACCTGGTGTCATTTAATTTGCACTAGTGGGTCCCCAACAGGGAGTTACAGTGCAACACTTCAGTGCAGTTCACACCCCCATAGTCCACATTGCAGGGCCATGTAGACATGCCTTAAGGAATCATCTCCCTGGCAAAACAGGTGAAATCGCTCAGCCAGCAATGGTTTCAAGACCTCCGACCTCATTTATGTCAGTCTGAAGGTATGTCCGAGATGGAGCGACATACCCACATTAGCTTTTCCTGTGTAGGTGTGGTGGGACTGGCTTCATAGGGTGCTATACAAGCACACTGGGGACTTTAGTTACGAACGCACATTGCTAGCCTGCACTGAGGCCCGTACGGCCGCGTCTACACCGCTGTTTTTAGCCCTGCTAGCACACCTAAAGCGAATGGAGCTATGCCTACCCGTGCTGCAATCACATCTCAGACTGCAGTGCAAGGAGGTGAGATCCTGCATAGGGTAGCTCCAGGGGAGTGGTATCACCTTGTCGTAAATGGGGTTCTGGAATACACTCATTGTGAATGCTCCTATGGAATTCTAGAGCCATTAGAAAGCGCTTTCTGCATAGGGCCTGGGAACTGACATCAGTGGGAGGAGAGAGCTTTCTCCAGCCCCCAGGATCAAGCCCCCACCACCCTGCAGGGTTAGTTCCTAACTGAGCTGCTCCCTTCTTTAATTAGACTTGTTCATCCAGACAAGGCACTCTGCATTGGGCTGGAATTTTACCCCTACACTTCAAGATATTCTTTTTTAAGAAAAATGTCTTGGCCTGATCTTCAAATATCTGATCCTTCCAGCCTTTTATTGTCATTAAGATACATTTCTGTATTTCCCTTGAAGTACTTGTTGTGTCATCAGGGCCGGTGCAACCATTTAGGTAACCTAGGCAGTCTCCTAAGACGCTAGGATTTGGGGGGGCGCCATTTTCTTCAGCAGCGACCGCAGCGGCCGGATCTTCGGCCGCCCCGGTCGCCACCGGCATTTAGGCGGAGGGAGCTGGGGCAGTGGAGCGCGGGGAGGGCCACCTGCAGCAAGGGGCGGGGGGGCGGCACGCAGGAGAACTTCCCGCCCCAGTTCACCCCTTCCCCGCCTCCTCCCCGAGCACGCCGTCACTGCTTCACTTCTCCCGCCTCCCTGGCTTGCGGCGCCAATCAGCTTAGGCGCCGCAAGCCAGAGAGGCGGGAGAAGTGAAGCGTGCTCGGGGAGGAGGCAGGGCAGGGGTGAGCTGGGGCGGGGGGGGGTGCCTCAGGGCGGAGGGAGGGAGCTGCCACGGGGGGGGGGGGGCGCGGGGGGGGGGGGCGGGGACGGGGGGGGGGGGGGCGCAAGGTGGAAGTTTTGCCTAGGGCACGAAACATCCGTCCATCGGCCCTGTGTATCATGGTAGCACCTAGAGCCCCATCATGCTGAGCACTGTTCATTGCATAGTGAGAGACTGTCCCTGCCCCAGTGAGCTTACCAGGTAAACAGACAAGACTGAGGAAGTATTATTATCTTCGTTTCACAGATAAAGGCGCTCCAGGTACGTCTACACTGCAAAAGACCCCCCACAGCATTGCGTCTCAGAGCCGGCTCAGCTGACTCGGGCTCATGGAGCTCAAAATGGCAGTGTAGATGAGCCCACTTGGGCTCTGAAACTCAGTGAAGGGAGGGAGAATCTCAGAGTCCAAGCGGGACCTCTACACTGCTATTTTTAGTTCTGTAGCATAAGCCCTGAAAGCCCGAGTCAGTTGATGTGGGCTCTGAGACTCACTTCAGTGAGTTTGTTTTGTAGACATTCCCTTAGTCAGAGAGCAATTAAGTAACTTGCCACACACAGCCTGCAGCAGAGGTCTTCTGCTGTCCCAGGTCTTCTAAGTCCCAGGCCTGTGCCTTAACCACAAGCCCATCCTTTCTCTTACACTGCTCTGTCTGAAATTAAGGATGTGGTCTTGCTCCCATTGACTATAATGGCAGAGCTCCCATTGACCTCCATGATTATCCCCTAAAGTAGCTACAGAGGGAAACATGCAAAAATCTAGTTAAAAAAAGAAAACAAATCTAGGTTGGACAAGCTCTCGCCTCCTGCTGTGAATTGCTCCAGCCCCCAACCAGCACAAGGCAAAGCAAAAAAGAAAAGCAACTCTGGAAAGGGTCAGTTCTTACTGCTCAATTGGTCAGCTGTCTATAGAGCCAATTTCTGCAGCTTTCTGTGGCATGGCAGGCCCCTAGGTAATATCTGACTGAATAGAACTGTAAGTGTTTAAACTGTATTGATGGAAATGGCTGTTTTATCCTATGTGCCTGAGATTTCAGCCCATCAGACATGAAGCAGGTCAAGATTCTTATGTCATTGTGTGTATTGTAGAGAAGAGAACAGAATACGTTTGATAGAAGTGGGGACTTAAAAGAGACTCTTCTTTAGGTATGAAACTTTCAAGTCACACAATGCATCAAAGAGCCATAGTCCGTACATTGAAAGGGGCGAAAGACATTACCTAATATTTTTATAGAATGAATAATAAGCATCCCGAGTGCCTGGAAGCTAATTTAGAAGTACAGATTGCACTGTGTCTCCCTGGTCTGAATCGCTCCCCAAAAGAGTCCCTAGCAAAAGAAAATGCATTGGGAGACCAACTTTTCTCCATTCTTTGTGAATGTCTCCTGGTCAGAGTTACTTATGAAAAGATGAAATAAAGTCTGTGCTAGAAGCAGCACGTCTCAAAAGAAACTCCGGAGCCAGTAGGGATTCCACTTCTCCCCTCCCCTACACACACATTTTTGTTCCTTAAATATTGAAAGCGTTGCATGCAATGTACTGTAATAGGGTCCTTAGGATGCAGGGGCATATATTAGCGTCAGGGATGGGGGGCTCTTATTCTTCTTAGGCACTTCATTCTTAGGGAATGGGGAGGTGTCTTCAGGGGGAAAAAACACCCTATCAGCGTGGTCTTTGTTTTTGTTCCAGCCAGGGCCGGCTCCAGGCACCAGCTTAACAAGCAGGTGCTTGCGGCGGCCAAGGGAGAGGGGCAGCACCTGCGGCAATCCGGGGCGGCAGATCCCTCACTCCCTCTAGGAGCGAAGGACCTGCCACTGAACTGCCGCTGCTGATCGCGGCTTTTTTTTTTTTTCCAATTGCCGTCACCGATCGCGATCGCGGCTTTTTTTTTTTTTGCTTGGGGCGGCAGAAATGCTGGAGCCGGCCCTGGTTCCAGCAGAGGCTCCATTGTTTTGTTCGGACACAGTACATGATAACCTGTTGCTCTTTGCAGCAGGAGTTGGAAATCTTGCACACAGCGGAAGGTACCAATTACGTTTCAGGTGTTGGTGTCGTGCAAAAAATGCCTTTTTAAGCAATAAACCATTCCAGGGATCCCTTGATTTATTAGAGGGAGCATTCTGTACCTGCAGTACCCAGCAATATAATGGAACTGTAAATGATAGGTGAGATTGGCCCCGTGCAATGGCTCTTACAACCCATGGGGGCTGAGTGGGACCTGAGTGGTGTTCGTGTAGGCCTGAATTTCACCGTATGTCAGAGACTTAGGGCCCAATCCAGCTCTCACTGACGTCAATGAGAGTCTCTTCACTGACATCAATGGGATTTGGATTGAGCCTTAAGTGCCCAAGCTTGAAGTCATTGAGAGTTTTATCAGGGGCACTCAAGGAAGCAGGATCTGGACCTAAAATGAGGAGAGTGGAGCCCTTCTTTTCTAGACCCTTAAAAATAAACTACTTCCTGTTTGGTGTTCAGTCCCTGAGAGCCAAATCCTATGAGATGCTGAATTTTCTCAGCCTCCATAATAGTAATGGGCGATGAACGAACTCAGTGCCTCTCTGGGGTCACCTATGCCTCACAGGGTTGATGCTTGTGAGAAGGAGCTTGGATGGAACCTCTGAAATCACCAACCAGAATGTTATGTTAACATCGAGACATGAGCTAGGTGATCTGGATGGGTTAGGGGCTTGCTGATGGGATTAGGGAGTTTATCACGTTAGGGCTGCCAGTTGGAAATGGGATGAGATTGGTAATGAGCGGAAGCTGCTACCTGAAGGCTCTGTTGGCCTCTGTGAAATAAGCTGGTGGCTTCCCACCACATTCCACAGGACATCACCGAACTGCCCCAAGTGCCTCACCCTCGTTGACAGCAGACAGACACGGATTGAACGGGCCCCAGAGACTGACCTAACCTTTCACCTCGGCAGGTCGGGGTTGAGACGCATTAGGGGTGCAACATGGGGGAAGCTCGCATTCCTGCAGTGAGCAGAGGGCATCCATCTCCAGGATTGTCAATGAGGCATCTTCCATGAGCCTTTAAAAAATATACCCTGTCTGGGGAAGCGGAACAGAACAAAAAGAGCAAGTGTGGAGGGAAGGATCACTATCTCACCGTCCACAAACAGGCAGCACAACAAGGCTGCAAAATTGTCTGACCTGGGCAAGCCACAAAAATATCTAGGAAAACAGAATCTACAGGTCAGCTGGATTTCTTTTCCCCCTTTGCCTTGCAGAATGAGTGGCTGCTCCAAGCCAGCTCATTTCCTGCTGCCCTCACTTGTCACATCAAACTTTATTTTTACCATCTGTGGAGACATAGTTAAATTTTAGTGCTCACTTATCTCCTTCTCCCCCAGGCCACAATTAATTGAGGCCAGGAGGCAGGCAGGGCTGCTCAGGCAATATTTACAAGAAGAAGGGAATGTTAATGGGTCACTTGGGCCGAGCCCTGTGGACGGGGGAGATGCTGCAGGTGGGAGGTGACAGTTGGCAAGGGAGGAAATCTTTGGAACCTTCCACAGGCCCCCAGAGTGATTAAAATTGCTGAGAATTAGGCTTTTTATAGCAATGAATTAAAACCTGCTCCTCACATTAAAATGCTAGTGCTGGGTCTCTTGTTTCTCTGGGACTCTTCTGGTGGCTGGGTAGCAGCGAGGCTGTGATGTGAAAGAGAACAAGGAGCCCGGGGGGAGAACGGCGTAGAAGCTAGAGGAGCCTTTCGGAGTTATAAACTCCTCCGATGCTGCAAAACTTGAATGTGGGAGCTCATGAGGAAATGACAGCTGCTCCTCTCACAGCTCAGCCTGGCAGCAGCATTCAGCTGATTATTATTATTTAAAGAGACAAGGTGGGTGAAGTAATACCTTGTATTGGACCAACTTCTGCTGGTGCGAGAGACAAGCTTTTGAGCTACACGGAGCTCTTCTTCAGGTCTGGGAAAGGCACTCAGAGTGTCACAGCTAAATTCAAGGTGGAACAGATTATTAAGCATAAGGAGTTAACAGATGTTGCAAGAAACCATTCAAAATGAAGTGGGAAATTAACACCCCTCCAGTCATTGGACAAAGGAGGTTTACAATTAGTGGTTTATAGATTGTTGTAATGAGACACGAAACGGAGTCCATGATTTTTAGTGTCTAGCAAGTTATGAATTTAAGCTCCCAGGCCCATCTTTTGAAGGTGTTGTGCAGATTTCCTTTGAGGATGAGGACAGAGAGCTCAGATATGGAGTGATCATTTTGTGAAAAGTGTTTGCCCCCAGGTGAAAGGGTGTCTTTGCCTTTTATCATTTTTCTGTGAGAGTTCAGCTGAGAGTGAAGTAATTGTCTTGTTTCATCTACATTGCTGTTATAGGGGCATTTGATGCACTGGATGAGGTACATCACATATTGTGATACAGCATATTTAGAACCCAAAGATCTTGAAAGGTGTGTTGTGTGGGATGTGGATCATCATAGCAGTGGAGATATAGCTGCAGGTTTTGCATCTCTTGTTTTGGCAGGGTCTGGTGCTGCTTTGAGTTGGTGTCTCCTGGTCTGTGGGCAGCTTGCTTCTGGTGATGAGGTTGAGGGCGGTGTTTGAAGGCCAGAAGATGGGGATCAGGAAAGATCTCTTTTAGGATGGGGTCCCCATCAAGTAAGGGTTGTAATGGTTTGATGATACCTTGCTATGGATTCCAATGTGTGGTGGTAGGTACCCACTTGGGGTGTACGGTCTCTGGATTTTATTTTTCTGCATTAAAGCAGTTTATCTCAGGGTACATGGATGTCCTGTTCCAGGATGCAATCTATTTCTCTAGTTCTCGTTTGGTGAAGGCAATTTTAAATGTGTTAAGGTGAGACTCAGCAGGTCAGGGTTCCACCATGCTATGTACTGTTCATACACAGAGTGAATGGTAGTCCCAGCCCCAAAGAGCTTATGGTATGAAATACAAGACCCACTAGGTGGATGAGACAAACAAATTGGCAAGGTGGGTGCTGGCAGGGACCAGGGGAATACAAATAATAAGAGGTTGCACATTTCTTAGCTAAGCAGGAGCAGTATCCCAACACGCCACTTGCCGAGCTGTTATCAGTTGGGTTTCCTCTGCAAAATCTAAGGGATAAAGGAGTTCAGGAGAGCTAGCAGTCTCTCCTGGAGCCCATATTAAAGGCACAATTGCAAACCATCCCGATGTGAAGAAAAGATAGGAAGAAAAATAAGAGACTAATATGGCTCAATCAGGAGCTCTTTATGATCAAAAGGGAATCCTACAAAAAGTGGAAACATGGATGAATTGCTAAGGTGCAGTACAGAAGAATATCACAAGCATATAGGGACAAAATCAGAAAGGCTAAGACACAAAATGAGTTACATCTAGCAAGGGACATAAAAGGGAATAAGAACAGGTTCTTTAAATACATAAGGAGCAAGAGCAAGACAAAGGAAAGCATAGGTCCTCTACTTAGCAGGGAAGGAGAGCTAATAACTGATGACATCAAGAAGGTGAGGTGTTTAATGCCTATTTTGCTTCAGTCTTCACTAAAAAGGTTAATGATGACCAGATACTCAACACAATTAATATTAACAAGGGGGGAAGGAATTCAAGCCAAAATAGGGAAAGGACAGGGTAAAGAATATTTAGATAAGTTAGATGTATTCAACTTACCTTAAGTACCCTAGGCCTGATGAAATTCAGCCTAGGGTACTTAAGGTACTCACTGAAGCAATCTTGAAACCATTAGCAATTATCTTTGGGAACTCATGGAGGATGGGTGAGGTCCTAGAGGACTGGGGAAAGGCAAACATAGTAGTGTACCTATCTTTAAAAAGGGTAATAAAGAGGATCCTTGGAATTATAGATCAGTCAGCCTAACTTCGATACTGGAACAAATTATTAAACAATCAGTTTGTAAGCTCCTAGAAGATAAAAGGGTTATAAGGAATAGGCAGCATGGATTTGTGAAGAACAAATCATCCCAAACCAACCTAATTTTCTTCTTTGAGAGGGTACTGGTCTAACAGATGGGGGGAAGCAGTAGATGTGATAGACCTTGATTTTGGTAAAGCTGATGACAGAGTCTCACATGACATTCTCATAAGAAAACAAGGGAAGTGCAGTCTAGATGAATTTACTATAAGGAGGGTGCACAACTGGTTTAAAGACCGTACTCAAAGAGTAGTTATCAATGGCTCGCTCTCAAACTGGAAGGGTGTATTTAGTGGGGTCCCGCAAGGATCAATCCTTAGTCCGGTACTATTCAATATTTTCATTAATGACTTGGGTAATAGAGTGGAGAGTATGCTTATAAAACTTGCAGATGACACCAGGCTGGGTGGGGTTGCAGGCAATTTACCGGACAGGATTAGAATTCAAAAGGACCTTGACAAATTGGAGAATTGGTTTCAAATCAACAAGATGAAATTCAATGACGATAAGTGCAAAGTAATTCACCTAGGAAGGAAAAATCAAATGCACAACTACAAAATGGAGAATAACTGGCTAGGTGATAATACTAGTAAAAGGGCCCTGCGCCCTAAGAGGGCCCCACGCCTGTGCCTAAGAGGGCCCCGCGCCCTAAAGAAGAGCGCCTAACTTAGGCGCCTTTTTAATTTTTTTACTCACCCGGCAGCGGTCCGGGTCTTTGGCGGCACTTCGGCGGCGGGTCCTTCACTTGCTCCAGGTCTTCGGCGGCATTTCGGTGGCGGGTCCTTCAGTGCCGCAGAAGACCCAGAGTGAGTGAAGGACCCGCCGCCGAAGACCCGGACTGCCGCTGGGTATTTGAATCAGGGTATTTGCACTTCCTAAAGCTGGCCCCGTGTGTGGTGCGGGTGCCCAGGGCCAGCTCCAGGCACCAGCTAAAGAAGCAGGTGCTTGGGGCGGCCAATACCAAGGGGCGGCACTCCGACCGCTACTGGGGCGGCATGTCCAGGTCTTCGGCGGCAATTCGGCGCCGGGTCCCTCACTCCCTCTCGGAGTGAAGGACCTGCCGCCGAATTGCCGCCAAAGAGTGGAGTGGAGCGATCATGCTGCCGTGGCTTTTTTTTTTTTTTGCTGCTTGGGGCGGCAGAAGACCTGGCGCCGGCCCTGCCTGGGCCTCATGCAATCCCAATACACAAGGTGAATTTCACCCTTAATGTGTGTAGCGAAAGTGCAGTTAAGAAGGTCAGTGGAAAGTGGTCTCCAAATTAAAGATCCCTTTAAAATTAACCATCCATGAGTCAATCCCTTTAAAAACAAATCAAGGAAGAAAGAAAAAAAAAACAGAGCTAGCAGGAGATCAGTTGGAAAACAGACATCTGGCCTATCTTTGGGGGCTGGTCAGTAATAATAAATGGGGGGAAAGGAGGAAGAGCACCTGCCTTAATGCAACTGCAGAGTCTGGCTTTTGAGCATTGTGCTTGATTTTTATACCCTGCATTAATTATATTTTAATTATTATTATTATGCCTCTTTAATCGTCTGTGCAGTGCCCTGAGCACCTTCGAGGGCGGGGATGCTTCATAAACGCTGACTGTATTATTAAGGTCTGGTCTATATGTAAAAAACAGAGGAGAGAGAAGACATACTTTGGCTCACCCAGACCCATTTGCAGGTTAAAGTGGTTTCTCTTCTATTGTCAGGTCCAGATGCCAGTTTCCCTTGTCTCCCTGCCTGCCCATGCTGCCCAAAGAGGAAAACCTGGTTCTGCCAGTATCTTACCTTGGGCCAATGCTGCGCCTTAAAGGGAAATTTCACCCGGATGGCACAACCCATGTGGCAGCTCCCAGGGCCAGGGGTGCTTGTTGCCGCAAATGAACCATGCAATGTTTGTGGTGAATTTTGGGGGAAGTTTCTCATTCTAACGGGCATTTCTGAGCCTGGTGCCAGAGGCAGCATTTGGCTGCAAAACAAGATCATTTGTGACACTAGGAACGCAAGACCCCTGCCCACGAGTGACTATATAGCAGTTTGCTGTAGAGAGGATCCCAGCTGCAAAGTTTGGATCCAGATAGGTATTCATGGTGGTGGCTGGGCCAGACCCTTGTCCAATTTCCAGCCTGCTTTTATAAATGGTGTGAAGGGGCACAAGCTGAGATTTTCCAAGAAGCCTAAGGGAGTTAGATGTCCAAATTGGGATTTGGGTGACTAACTCCTTTATGGTCCTTTGTCCTTCCACTGTCTCCAAGAGAGCGCATGGACCCTGCATTAGGGGGAAATTCACCCTTGTACAAAGAGTCAGCCTGAAGCCTGTGCTCTTCTGAAGTGAGACTTGGGAATTCCACCCGTCGTGGCCAAACTCTGCCTCCTGGGGATTGGCTTTACTGGAAACTTGAAAACAATAGCACAAAACCTTTCCTAGGATTTCTCTCCAGAACCTCCCTGTCTCTGCTCCCTGATTCACTCTTCCCCAATAAGCACTCCTCCCCTAAGTTCCCTGTAAGCTGCCTATTAAGCGCCATGCAGGCGCTCAGGGAACCTGCTTGGCCAGGACCTGCCGTGACCTGGGGGCGGTGCCCGTCCCTCAGCCCAAACGCTCGGCCCCGGCCTGGACCAGCTGCAGCTGGAATGCCCCTCCCCCGGCCCGAACTCAGCCCCAGCCTGGACCTGCCACAGCTGGGGGAGGGACGCCTATCCCACGGCCCCAGCCCCGGAGCTACCGCAGCAGGGATAGGCGCCTCTCCCCGCCCCCCCAGCCCAGGTGCTGCTGTGAGTAGAGAGAGCTGGGGGGAGTCCTCACTCCCCGCGGTAGCCCCAGGACAGCCTGTACTCCAAACCCCTCATCCCCAACCCCACCCCAGAGCCCGCACCCCGAGCCGGAATCCTCACACCCCAATCCTCTGCCCCAGCCCTGAGCCCCCTCCCACACTCCGAACCCCTCGGCCCCACCCCCACCATATGAATTTTGTTATGTGCACCAATATGGAGGTGATGTGTCACACCTTACCTCCATATTGGTGCACATAACAAAATTCATCCCGCACATGCGTGGGAAAAATTAAAGGGAACCCTGCGACCTCTCCCTTGTATTCCGCATGGCGTTAGCAAACTGCTCCTGCCAAAATGCATCAGCAGAACTTCAGCCTCTTTATTCAGAGTGTTCTCATCTCAAACAGCAACAGGAGCAGAGCTGGGGACAGGCATCTCAAGCAGTGACAAGAGTAGTGAGCAAAGACTCCCCACATCCCCTTTCTTACAGCTAATAGTACTAAGACTCACCCTCAGACCGGGCAGCTCTCAGACAGCCGACTCTTTCCCTCTGTCTCCACAGCCCAAGAAGCAACAGACTCAGTTCTTGTCTGTATAATGCAATGATGTGTGCCCATTACTGTAGTGTCTGAGTGGTAGGGAGTGGTCCATTATTGAGGGAAATTAAATCCCATGTGGGATAACTCCATG
Source organism: Trachemys scripta elegans (assembly GCF_013100865.1). NCBI lineage: Eukaryota > Metazoa > Chordata > Testudines > Emydidae > Trachemys > Trachemys scripta. Next base: position 11,994,530 of record NC_048303.1, on the reverse strand, counting down.
GTGCAGGACAGAACCATATGGGAAATAGTCGTAGAACCTCCTAGATCAAAGCCACAGGATGCATCTTTAGCACCATAAAACCACATAACTATCCGGAGGATTAGTCCACCAACTATTTAGTGCAGTGGTTTCAAACTGCGGGTCATGACTGAGTACTGGGTTGCAGAATGTAAGGCACTGGGTCACGGCGGTTCTGGTCAGCACCGCCGACCGGGCCGTTAAAAGTCCCTTCAGCGGTGCTGGCCGGCTAAGGCAGGCTGGTACCTAACTGTTCCGACAATGCGCTGCACCCTGGAAGTGGCCAGCAATAGGTCCAGCTCCTACGCAGGGGACCATGGGGCTCCGCGCGCTGCCCCCTCTCCGAGCTGGATCTAGCATTGGGCTTGCTACTTGCTTTTTGTGTTTCAAATCCTGTATTCAGGGTCTGATCCAAAGCCCACCAAAGTCCATGGGTGCCCTGGGGAGAAGTGAAACAAAACCTACATGTTACAGCTTATTCGTGATGACAAGTGAACCATACCCTCTGAACTTTCAGACTTCTGGGCTGAGCAAAAGGGGTGCCGTTTCCCTCTGAGGCTGGCCAAGAGCACAATTGTCATTGCCCAGGATTTTGCATGCTGTGAAGAGGAATCCGCATTTAAGTACACTAGGGAGCTCAGTGCTAGCTCCAAAGGTTGATAAACACTGTCAGCTCCTGTTTGGGCCTGGAGCTCTGAAGAAAGACTCTGCGAAGAGGGTCACAGTCTGAAGCAAGTTGGGGTCTGAAGTAATTGTGTTTTGTAATGGTCTGGCAGGTCAGTCAACCCAGTTTTTTATTCTCCAAAAGCTCTTTTGAACATTCAGTGGTGTGAAATAGCAGCCTCCAGGAGAGACCCGCAGCATCCTGGGGTCTGTGTGTGATTACAGGTCTGGTAGCCGCATTAACTTGGCTAGTGCCCATGCTGGCTTTGTGGCCAGGACTGCAGTTTATTACCCCTGTTTGTCTTGACACAGATAGGCGAAGAGGAGTTTTATTAGCCTGCGGGTGACAAAAGAAACTAGTCTTCTAATGTCCACAGCAGGGGAAAGGGACCTTATGGCAAAAGGGAAGGGACACCAGGAAACAGGGACCTGTCTATTATTACTAGAAATAGTCCGCAGAGGTTTAGGCTCGGGTTTGAGTTTGAGGCTGAGTTGCCTGCTATGGCTTGACTATCAGCCCTGCTGAGCGCCCACAGATCCCATTGAAATCAGTGGGAGCTGCAGGAGTTCAGCACTTTTGAATATCAGGCCAATATGATATATTGGCACTTTACAATCCAGCCTAAGTAAAGGGCATCTGGGCTGACTCAGGAGCAGGGTAGGTTCTGAACTGTGATGCAGTCACAATTAAAGTCCTGGCTTTTCCATCTGTGCCAACTCAGCTGTGTTAGCTGATGTGCTGGGGATTGGGCTCTACACTCCACCCATTCCCCACCCTTGTCTGCACACAATTGGGCCCCTGGTGCATATCTTTCTATCAGCTCTCTAGAAATCATCCTGGATAAATATACACACAAGAAATCTCTGTATCTGTGTGAGCGTGGGTCTGTCCGTCTCCCTCTAGTCTATCTTCTGATCCGACGTCCACTGATGTAAATGGCAAAGCTTCCATTGACTTCCACAGTGCAGGATCAAGCCCTACTACTTGCATTTTATTTAAACGGTAGCTAACTCGTTAGCAGAACTGGCCAAATGTTTGTCATCAAAATAGTTTTTTAACCAAAAATGCTTCCAAACTAAAATGAAAATTTTCACCAAAAATTGGTCAAAATGTGTGTGGGGGAGGAGTTTGACCAAAAACAAAGGCTGATTTTTTTTCAGTTTTCAATAAAATATTTCAGTTCTTGATAAAAATTTACTTTTTGAAAATCAAAATCTTTTACTGAAAACTGATTTTATTTTTTGTTACTGAAAATGTTTTTTTTAGAAATCTGACTTTTTTGTGGTTTTGCTTTTTCGTTGATATTTTTGCCCATGCCCTATTGATGGAAAACCATGTGTCAGGAATGGTTTGGAATCGTGGCTTTCATCTAGGCAATCTGTGTAGGTTGTGCCCTTATTGATCTTGTGCCGATCCGGCGACGGCAATGCACGCCTTGTGACCTCGAGGCTTGGTTATTGTAATTCCTTCTTCGCTGGGTTATCACGGAGGCTGATCCACTGCTTATAGCTCATTCAGAATGCAGCCGCTCATGGGTTTGAGGTCACTCTTCAGCCCACTATGCGTTCTTTACGTTGGCTACCTATTAAGTGGCAGATTTGGTTAAAATTAGCCTCACTGGTTTATAAAGGTCTGAATGGGACTGGCTCCAGTTATATCTGAGACCTCCTCCTTGAGCCTCCATCTGGCAGGTTTCTGCACTCACATACCACCTGGTATTTAGGGGATCCACCATGAGACCTGAAATCAGAGGCAATCACGCTTCTGCTCCAACAGGGCAGATAGCAAGGAACTCCTGAAATTCGGCTCATTCCATCTCTCCCCACTTTTATAAAACACCTATAAACTTTTTTTTCCCCAGGGGAGTTTTTAAATTATGATGGCTGTTGCTGGTTTATTGTTTGATTTTTTTTGTTTGTTTGTTTTGTTTATCCACCTTGGTTGTAATCTGGTAATGTGCTTTTATTCATTAATGAGAAATTGTTTTATGCTTGTCATTCAGTTCCCGGAGTGCTTTTGTGGAGTGGATGCTTCATAAATATATTATTTTATTATTAATAAGTATTATTATTATTTATTAAAATGCATTTTTTTAAAATCCGGTGAAAAATAATTGGTCTTTTTGGAGTAGTTTTGCTCTTTAGGGTTTTGTCTGCTGAGGCTTGATTATTCCAGAATAAATACAGACTTTGGGAGCTCCAGTCTCCATTTTGCTGCACAACGGAAGCTCCATTTCAAAATGGGAGGGGAATATTCCTCTTTTTTAACAAAATTATTAATTTTGATCAATTATGAAGAGTATTCATGTCCTGGTGTGAATGCTGGTAATTATCTTGCGGTTTTACAAGCCCATGCTGATATGTCTTGGTGGTGCAAGAGATGTAAATATCTCTATGCTGTTGCCTACTATAAGTGAGTTTTGGAAGATGGTTTCAGTCTCATAGTCCATCTAAAACTGTGGGGAAATGCCATTTAAAAGGCTGTTAAAATACAATTGCTCACTGATTTACATACTCAAGGAAGTGCCCCTTTGCTAGGAGCTGTGTGCTGAATAAAAGCTTTTCAAGTGGTGCTTTTACTAAATAGATAATGGAATGGCATTTTATTTTCTGCTTTAATCCATTATGTTAGTGTACGGAGGAATATCTATCTGATAGAGTGTAAGATACCAGAGCCAGAGAGTCAAACCACTTCCTTTTTTATTTCTCTGAAGCAAATTTTGTGTTTTGGACAGGCACCAGGCTCATGGCACTGGAAACTCAAATCTTCTGCAGCAGAATGGCGACAGCATGTGCAACTCTGAATAGCAGTGCAATGGTGTGTCCCAGTCCTCATTTGGAGCGGTCACAGCTAGTGGTGAAAAAGCAGTTTGCACTGCATGGCTCATTCAGTCTATGTTCTCTCTGCAGACACTGCCAATAAACAGGGCCGCCCAGAGGATTCAGGGGGCCTGGGGCAAAGCAATTTCGGGGGCCCCTTCCATAAAAATAACTTGCAATACTCTAGTAACATGTATTTGGAAATGTAAAAAATAACCAATGAAATACATTCAAAAATTAATTTTTAATAATTTGAAAATACACGAAATACATTATTTAAAAACATTAAATGCTTTAATGATATGTATACATTTGCAATTACATAATGGGCTGTCGCTGGGTGATGGTGATGGTTGGTGCCAATGGGCTGTCGCTGCCTGGGGGTGGTGCTACTGTTGCCCAGAGCTGGGTGGGGAGCTGGGCTCTGGGTCGGGGGGTGCCCGGCTCAGAGGGGCTGGGCTCAGAGCTAGGGGTCAGGGCTGCGGGGGGAGCCCGGTTCAGAGGGGCTGGGCTCAGAGCTGGGGGTCAGGGCTGTGGGGGGATGGGGTCGGAGGGTGCCCAGCTCAGAGGGGCTAGGCTCAGAGCGGGGGTCAGGGCTGTGGGGGGATGGGGTCGGAGGGTGCCCAGCTCAGAGGGGCTTACCATGCCGCTTACCCCCACCTCCCAGAGCCTCAGCGAGCCGCGTCCAGGAGCTCCTGCCGCTCGGCCTGCCGGAGCTCACAGCCCTGCCCCCTTACCACGAGGCTCCGAGCGGGAGGACCTCAAGCCCCACCCGAGCCACGCCGCTGCAGCGCTGTCCAGGGCCGCTACTGGTCGCGGCGCGCTGAGGCGCCGGGGGATGGGGGAAGGCGAAGGCGGAGGCGGGGCGGAGCCTCCGACATTCTCGTGGGGGCCCCTGTGGGGCCTAGGGCAAATTGCCCCACTTGCCCTCCCCCCCGGGTGGCCCTGCCAATAAAGGGGCCAGTTGAAATCTCTCCACCATGGAACTGGGCTGAGAACTTCCTGCTTATGTCACAGGAGATGTAGAACAGCTATCTGTTGGCGATATTGCTCTGTAGAGAAGAAGGGTGGTAGGGATTAAGATATGGGCATCAGTTCCCATCTGTGCCTGAGCCTTCCAGTGTATAAGTCTCTTAAGCCCTGATCTAGCAAAGTGCTTAAAGTTAAGAGTGTATTTTAGTGCTTTGTTGGGTTGGCCCCTTAGCCTCTCCATGCCTCAGTTTCCCACCTGTAAAATGGGGATACTTCTCAACTAGCTCACAGGGATGTTGCGAGAATAAATTCCTTCATGATTTTGCCCTGCTCAGTTACTATGGTAATGGGGCCATGCAAGCAAATAGGCCGATGCTAGTCAGCCATCACGAATCTCATTTGGATTTGAACTGGTGAGAAAAGGCTTCACGTTGTATTTACCAATCCCGCGAGCAACTCGCTCTCCCACTTTTGTTCTGTAACATCTGCTATTTTTTGCTCCAGGCATTATCATAGTTGGTTGCTGTGAACTGAATATCTTGCCGGGCACCTAGGACAAGTCATCAAGGCCATAAGCGTGATATATCTAGGCACTGGAGTTACATTTCCCCCCACCCCCAGCGAGTTTTTATTGTAGGAGCAATGCTGTGCAGGTAACTTCTAACCCACGGTAAGGTGGGCGGGCTCATTCTCTCGCCTTAGTGTTGCAGCTTTTCCGAGAAACTCTAAACTGGGGAGAACAGAGAGAATGGTCTTTTCTAACATGTCATTCAGGATCGCCTGTAATTGTTAGCTGGAGTGCCTGCTCCGAGGAGCCCAGAGAGCAGTTGGCTGCTGGGTTAGGAAAGAAACAAGAAACTTTGGGAACCAGAAAAGGGGCATTAATCCTGTGGAGGCTCATCCTTACTAATTCTTTGTTTCCGTCAAAAACCCAGCCCTTAGCGGCTTTCTTGAATGAACCCAGTGTTTGTGCCTCCAAAAACAACTTGGTCCAGTGAAAAATAAGAGCTGCTACTGTGTCGTGAATGGTTTGAAATGCTTTTTTCTTTAACTTGCATCTGTGACCCATCTGCACAGTAAAATCCTATTTGTGTATATATACACACACACACATGCACACACATAATCCCTGCTAAGCAAAATTGTCCAAGGGTCTGATCCTGCAGCCCTTAGGGCTACTGAAGTCAGCTGGACTGGTCATGTGAGAAAAGGCAACTCAGTGTATAAGGTTTTCAGGATCCGGCCCAGAGAGCTGTACAGAGAGAGCTGATCAGAAGCCAAAGAGAATAGGAAAGTTTTAAGGAGAGATTTAAAGAGGGGAAGTGACTCAGTAGCTTGGAGGGAAGTGAAGAGGGAAAGGGAGGGTGGAGGAAGAGAGTTCCAGATAGACGGGGTGGTGGGGATGGGTGGGCAGCATGAATGAAAGGATGGCCTCTCCCTCCGCTGCAGGGAGCTGCTGGAAGGGGACAGACGGGCGGCCAGGACTGGAGGATCAGAGTGCGTGGGAAGTGGGGGAGGTGGATGTGACATTGGGGAGGCTCCCAATAACAAACTTTTCATAGCGTGGACCACATTTTAATAGGGAGATTGTCTTGCAGGCCACCTCCCCTCCCATTCACAATCACATAACATCTCCGGGCCAGCCCCAGCAATTGCTTGGATGGAAAAGCAGTATTAGGAAAGCACTTAATGTATTTTAGCTGTCTTCTAATGCAGTTAAGCAGCTGGAAATGAGGCGAGCTGGCACCATGTCAGTAACCAGCTCTGCAAGGACTGTCCGCAGATGAAGGGCAAGATGAATAATTATGGGCCTGGAAAAACTCTCGCATGAAAAAAGACTGAAAAGATTGGGGTCGTTTACCTTAGAAAGGAAACGAATAAGAGGGGACAAAAGTGTGTATAAAATAAAAAATGGTCTAGAGAAGGTAGGTCAGGAGCATCTGTTCTTCCTGTCTCATAACACAGAAAAGGCAGCAAATTCAACACTCATAACAGAAAATACTTCTCCACTCAACATGTAATCAGACTGGGGAACTCACTGCCACAAGATGTCATTGAAGCCAAGAACTTAGTAAGATTCAAATAGGGATTGGATGGTTATAAGCCAAATATCCAGAGTTCTTAATTACTGCAGAGAGAGTGAGTATTGGAAGGTGTATTAAACTCATGCTTCAGGATTTAAACCGATCTCTAACGGTTAAGGATTAGGATCAGACCTTCATGGGGGCAGATTATGCAACATCCGCTGTGAGGTTTCTTGCGCCTTTCTCTGAAGCATGTGGTGCTGGCAAAGATGCCGGAGTACGTGGACTAAGGGTCTGATATGGCAATTCCTATTTTTCCTCACTCTGCAAGCCGCCAGCTGGCTGCAGACCAGAATGTGAAAACCCCTGCAACAGAGAATTCTGAAAACTAGGAGGGCAGTTTTGAAGTGGACTCTGGGATGGATAGGAAGCCAACAAAAAAGGAACAAGAGATAACTCCTGCACTGAGAACATAATCTGGCCAAAGCAGTTGGGACACACTGAAGATTAGACAGAAGAAAATGTACAGCAGGAAGGCCATATAATGAGGAATTGTAGTAATCAAGGTGGAAGAAGATTAAAGTGCAAGCAGAGTTGCAGCAGAGACAGGCTCAAGGGAAGGAGAAAGTCTGGCAGTGCTCCAGAGGTGATAATAGGCAGATTTACTGACCAAAGAGAGGTGGGGAGACTAAAATAAAGTAATGTTGGAGGTCAAGAATGACTCCAAGTGTTTGGGCTTTGAAGCAAAGTTAAAATCTGAGCTAAAGACGTAGGGCCGTGGGACATAAACTGTGATTTTTACTAAATACATTGATTTAAAAAAAAAAAACTAAAAATGTTACATTTGTTACCACAAAATCTGGAGCTGAGATCTACAGCTGAGCTCTACCAGGTTGCACATTGGCAGGTCTGAGTGGAGTATTTTTTGTTTGGAGATGACCCTGAACCAAAACCCTTTCATCTGGAGACCACTGAACTTTAGGACAGTTCTGATCCAGATCTGAATTGAGCAACTAGGTCTTAGCTGCTGTCTAATGGACCTGAACCAGAACCTGGAACCCAAGATGTTCAGATCCAGATGTAAACGTTGTGACTGGGACTAGTTCCCATGGTTAGCAGAGAGGATGCTTCAGGCCGTACCCCTGTGTGGCTGGGGGATAGTTCAGGAGATTTTTTTCTTTCTCTTTTCCTACAGCAGAAGAACAAACTGTTAAAGCTTGCCACAAGCAAGCACGAGGGACACTAGTATTTACTGGGGCAAAGCTTCCTCCCTTTGGGGCAGTCCTACCAATGCAGCTCTCTGCCTGGCAAACATCCTCGAACAGCACAAGTTCCCTGCTTTGAAGAAATGGACGTGCCAGCTGCAAGGCAAAGAGATGCAGTAGGAACAAGGTGAGGTTGGGTGGGAGGCAGCAATCACCAATGGCCTGATGACATGTGGGTTGTGGTCTCCATACATTTCTATTAGAATCATTAGGAACTGAAGATAAAGGTTGTTTTATTTTTATACTTTAAAGGGATTTACTTTCTCAAGTTTAAATTTAGATTCTCTCCTCTCATTAGCAACCCCTTTTAGGAATAGATTATGCTAGAAAGAAAGGAAGTTTAGGACACTAATCTAGGATTTAGGAGATCTGCATTCTAGTCCCTGCATTGCTACAGACTTCCTTTGTGACCTTGGTCAAGTCCCTTAGCCTCTGTAATGCTTTCCTACCTCACAGGAGTGTTGTGAGGATAAAATACATTCAGAGGTGCTTAGATACTGTGGTAATGAGAGACATGTATGTATCTTAGATAGATTTGGTGGCCTTATCCTAAATGCCCCAAATTCAGCCTGTCAAGGCCTTGGATGGGGCAGCATGCCCCTTAAACAGCCGGTCTTCCTCCCAGACTGGCCCCTCATATACCGCTCCTCTTCTTGCGGTTGTTAAAAAAACCTCTCCCTCTATCTGCATCCCAAGTGCAGTCGCAAAGGTTACAGAACGATAAAAGAAAGTAGCTCCCTTTAATGAGACTCCTTAGGCTAATGTAATTTTGAAATAGCAAACTGATCCAGCACACTCATTTCCAATAGCTACAGTTTAAAAAGGTGGATGGAGATTTGATCCAAATATAGCCTCTGCCTTCTGGGTGCTCATTCGTTGTGAAATTTTAGCCCCTTCTGGACCTTATCATTCAAAATCAAATCTGTGGTTCATAGAGCGTCGACAGCCTAGGATTTGATAGACCGTTGGCTGTCAAACTTGGTATTCTACTTACAGAAGCTGATAACGCCTAATGTTTCAGAAGCAACTGACACCCTCCTTCTCCTACCATTCCTGTTGAATACTCCCTACCAGCAGTGCGGAGTATAGGCGAAGAAAACGATTAGCTCACTCACTGACCCGTGAGACTGGATCACCCTTACCTAATCTCCATACGTAAAAATGTTATTGGTCATAAAATGATCCAGACCTTCCGAAAATCTAAAATCCACAATACTGGTGAGTAGATGTTTGGTGAAGAAGTGTTTCCACCTATTTGATTTATATTGATCAGTCATTAGTTTAATCAAGTGACCGCTTACTTTTTTGTTATGGGTAACTGCAAGGGGCCATCACTATTCCCCTCATAACTTTGAATGGCTCAGTGAAGTCCCCACTAATTTTCTCCCTACCTTGTTTTTTTTCATCATCCTTTCATCGTGCAACTCTGGAAATGTTTATTTCCCTTCTCTAAACCTTTACAGTCCTTGCAATCTCTTTCTGAAGAACTGGATCCAGTGTTCCAGAGGAGAGTGTGGCATGAGTGGCTGCAGTGTCATCTTAACCCTCCTTTAAATGGATTCTCTTTATATCAGTTTTCTTCAAAGCATTACAGGGTATTTAATGTTGATAATACCCAGCACTTACATGCAACTTCATGGGTTAAAAGCAATGTACAACGAACTGTTAACTAATCAGTGACATCCTGTTCTCAAACCCTTGTGACAGTAGCTATGTAAGCTATCTAAGGTACTTTTAGATAGTGCTCATCATTGTACTATCTTAGCTCCTCGCAGTCTTTAAATTCATCCTTCCAGGGCCGGCTCCAGGGTTTTGGCTGCCTCAAGCAGCCAAAAAAAAAAAAAAGCCGCGATCGCGATCTGCGGCGGCAATTCGGCAGAAGGTCCTTCGCTCCGAGCGGGAGTGAGGAACCGTCCGCTGAATTGCTGCCGAATAGCTGGACCTGCCGCCCCTCTCCGGAGTGGCCGCCCCAAGCACCTGCTTGCCAAGCTGGTGCCTGGAGTCGGCCCTGCATCCTTCCAACACCCCTGCGAGGTAGGGAATTGCTTTTACCACCATTTTGCAGAGAAGGAATAGAGGACATTTTGCAGAGAGGAACAGAGACTAAGGCCCTGAAATCAATGGGAGTTAGGTGCCTAAATACCTTTGAGCAGTGGTTCTCAACCACGGGTCTGGGCCCCCCTGCGGGGGCCGCGAGCAGGTTTCAGGGGGTCCACCAAGCAGGACCCGTGTTAGACTTGCTGGGGCCCAAGGCAGAGAGCCAAAGTCCCACAGCACGGGGCTGAAGCCTGGGGCCCTGAGCAATTTAGCTTCATGGTGCCCTCTGTGGCACAGGGCCTGGGCAATTGCCCTGCCTGCTACCCCTTAATGCTGGCCCTGGCTTTTATATGCAGAAAACCAGTTATTGTGGCACAGGTGGGCCGTGGAGTTTTTATAGCATGTTTGGGGGCCTCAGAAAGAAAAAGGTTGAGAACCCCTGCCTTTGAAGATCTGGGTCTAAGTGACTTGTCCAAGGTCTCACAAGAAGTCTGTAGCAGAGCAGGGAACTGGTCCCAGGTCTCCGCAGTCCCACAGAAGCGCACTAACCACTGGGAAATCCTTTCTCGTTTCACAAATGGAAAAACTGAAGTGCACAGAAATTAAGGGACTTGCTCATGGTCACACAGTGAGCAAGGGGCAGAGTCAGAAATAGAATCTAAGTTGAGTCCCCTATTGCATCTACTAGGCTATGCTGCTTCCCTGTATGAAGTATGAGACTTTCTTCAGCAGTTCCATAATAATAATACTTTGCCTGTATAGCTTTTTCCATCCAAGGGTCTCAATGCACTTTACAAACATAATGAACTTAACCTCCAAACATACCTCTGAGGTAGTAGATAAGTGTTATTCCAGTTTGAAGGGTGGAGGCAGGGAAGCTGAGGCACAAAGGAGTAAGTGATTTGCCCGAGGCCACGTTATATTTGGTGATATCACCCAGATGTCCTCACTTCCTCTCTGCCTTACCCACAGGACCGTCCTTCCTCTCTCTATGGTAAAGGCAGATTTGCAGCATTTTCGTGCCACCAACCTCCTTTTTGTAAAGCTCAAGACAATAACAAGAGATCTGTGTCATTACAGTGGAATTGGTGCGAAAAGCTCTGTGAACATTTGTCTGAATCCCGGGGGACAGGAAATTTGAAAGAATCATCTCTCCAACAGATTAGCTGGATTGATAGAGCCAAACTACTGCAGTGGTTACAATGATGGAGGATGCTGAAGATCTGCTCTATCGCAAGCTGAATCTGGAATCCTGTCAAAACAGGGAGAAGCCCAGATCAGTTATGCGTGCTGTAAAGTAATTAAATACATCAAAGAGATACACCCTATTCCTCTCTCTAATGACCAGGCATTAGAATTGACTCCTGTGGTTTGTAAGATCTTGACCTGAAGACATCTCATAACAGTGGGGAATGGATAGGAAATGTAGCAATAATATGCATCTATAATGCATCTGGTTGTCCTCTAGTTTCTCTCCTTGCCATTGCTATGTCCATTAGCTCATAAGTGGAGGAGTTTTTGAATAAGTTAGTTTGGAGCAGCCGGGCTGGGATGATAAGAGCCGGCATATGTACAGCGTGATACTGTTACCTTCTGCCGCGTAGGCCAGTAAAGAAATGGGGGCTGCTGCTTCTTTGAATAAAAATAGTAAATTGAGAATTTAAAAATCAAATTAGCGCACAGAGGAGCTCAATAAATTGTTGGGGCTATAGACAAGCGCAGGAGTGAAATGGATTCATTAAAATACAAATTATTTAAGAGACCAACCTGGAATGCTATTATGCAGCGTGTCAGTGACTCATTTTCATTTCACTGAGGCTCGGCTACAGTTTGCCTGCACATGATGAATGAGCACTTTTTACTCCTTTTTTTGAAACGTGGCACAATATATGCAGTTAGCGCCGTAGTGTCTTTCGCCCTGTTAAAATCAGGCCCTCGAGGAGCAATCAGAGTGAAATCTTCGGGGAACACCTCATATGGACTACAAAGTTAAGCATAGTGAAGAAGTAACTGCAGTCTAGCTACCCCCGCCTGTTTGGTCCTCAGCTGTAGTGTGCCTCACTACTATGCAGTATGTTCCCACACAGCTCTGCTTCCTCTTGCCACACTCTGGCTTCGCCTATTTGGGATTTAGCTGAAATGAGGCTTACGCTTTGTGGCCCAGATTCTGGGCTCAGTGACAACCGTGTAAATCTAGCCATTCCACAGAAGTCAATGGATTTACCTCAGAATTAGACCCTGCTTAAGCATGCGCCTAACCTTAGTCACATAAAACCAATGGCACCACTGTGCTTAAAGTAAGGCATCTGCTTAAGTACCTAAAATATGCTTTAGTCAAACAAAGGTTATTGGGCTCAGCATAGGAGTAACCTGATGATGTTTTGTGACCTGTGCCATGCAGGAGGTCAGACCACATGATTTAATGGTCCCGACTGGCCTTAGTCTATGAATCTACTGTGCTGAATTGGGGCCTTACACAGCAGCTTCTGATTATAATATAATTCCAGTTCTCTTTGAGCCTGATCCTCCAGTCAGTGGGTGTGTTGCCTGAGTAAGGACTGTAAGATAAGGGACCCTTGTCTTCTGCAGATATTTTCCTCTCCTCTATATAGTTTGCTCTGGTTCTGTAGTTCAGTCCTTGCCCAGAACAGAGACGAAAATGTTCTGTCTCCTAAAGTGTTAATTGCAGCTGAATAAAGTTGTAGCTGACTCCCCTGTAACAAGGCTCGGTTAGGAGATTGGAGCTTTAGCTGTGTGAAAATGTGTAGGAGAGGCTAAGAAAAACATTCCGGCCTAAGCAGAGAGATTGGGGTGGGGGTAGGGATGCGGGTTGGGTTGGAGCGGGAGGGCAGAAGAAGAGAGTTGAGGTAATATCTTTTTTAGAGGGACAGAGTGTTTGTGGTTACATCGCATTCCTAAATCTGCCTTCTCATGAATTAGGCTATGGGACTGGCAGAGAAAGAAGAGGTGGGGTGAGCCAGTCCAAACCGGCCTGGCAGCAAAAGGGGCGTTTTCTTGGCATGGCTTTCACCAAGCATCCTGGCACTGCAAGCCCTCTGAGAACCTCATACAAAGCTCAAGCATTTAAAGGGACACCATCAGGTTAACGTCAGCCAAAAATCTGAAAAGAAAAATCTTGAAAATCATTAAAAATCTTAACATGTATTTAAATAGCAACGGCAACCACTTTTTAATTGGTTTCGATTTGCAGTGTTTGCAAACAATCCTGCATTGTGCTCCTGCATGAGAACCAGAAAGATGGGATTCAAAAGGGGAAACTGACTAGTTTATTTTCCTTGGCCAAGCTGAGAGAAATGCACAGTTGGATTTTTAACCTGATTTTTAATGTCAAGAATATTTAAGGAGCAGAGAATTTTTCACCAGTACATCTCAAAAGGCTAGATTTTGCCACCATAACACATGCTGAGTAGAACCTTCCTTACTCCATAACTCGTCCCGTTGGCACCCAAGAGACAACTCGTGAAATTAGGTATTGTTCAGCTCGAGTATGGATATTGTAGTGCCGCCCAGTGTGCTTCACAGCAGGTGGAAAGCGTGATCACCCTCACTTTGTGGGTGGGGAAATGGAGGCACAGAGGGGTTAAGGCCAAATTTTTCAAAAGTGGCCACTGATTTTTCAGGTGCCTCCGTTTTGGGGGCTTTCAGTCTTGGGGGCATCCAAAACAAGAGACAGCCAACATCAGCAGCCACTTTGGAAGATGTGTGTCTCTGTGACTTGCTCAAGCCCAGACAGAGTTTAGGGACAAGGTGATGAAACATGTCTGGCAGAATGGAGTCAGCGTGACTTCTTTTCTCTGAGAATGAGATGGGGTTTCTGTAATGTCCTGGCATTAGATAAGACTTTGATTTAATGCCTTATCTCCTGAATTCACCTTCAGTGCTAACAATACGTTCTAATGCTGTGCTCCAGTGTGGAGGATAGATGGGGCCTCTTTGGGTTAAACATCTGGGCGTTGAATGGCTGACCGCGCTTTGTCCCTGAAGCAAAAAGCCCTCCAAGGAGCCCTTGAGCAAGATTTTGAACGGAGAGTTTTCAGTCATTGTTTAGTAGCAAAGTCACATGTAAATGCAAGGTAAGGAGAGTGTGATGCTGTTAGCCAGAGTTCATATCCAGAGCATCAGAAAGTTGCTTAGAGCCCTTGTTGAACTCATAATGCTCAAGGACACATCTCAGAGAGCACATTCAATTCTGAACAGCCCTTTAAAAATGCCAGTGCATGAAAAATGCATTTGAGGCCAACTTCATCCCTGATGTAACTTCATTGGCTTCAGTGGATGAACTGGAATGATGAATGAACATAGGAATAATTAATGTTTTGCATTTCTGCAGAGCTTTTCTTCAAGGCCGATGCTAGCATCAACTAATTAAGTGACACAGCCTGAGCTGGGCAAACCCTGCAGGGTTCAGTCTGTGAACCAAACCTACAGGTCACTGTACAAGGGTTGCAAGTGAATCCATCCCTATCCTCAGTCCTCCATGTCAACATCCCATCCACCTTTCTGCTCCCCTCTGGCACATACTAGCCCTGGGGCACCTGGCATTGGCCACTGTCGGAAGACAGGATATTGGGCTAGATGGACCTTTGGTCTGACCCAGTATGGCCATTCTTATGTTCTTGGCACCAATCTCCCTTCCAAGAGCCTGGGCACATAGCCCTCTTATTAAATGGAGGGGGTGCCATCTGGCTGCCTTCTATCTTTGTGGTGGGAGGATTCACAGCCGGGGCCACTGTCTGTGCGCACACACACATGCACACATGCACTCCAAGGGTCCTCTGGTGACATGAACATGCCTGACACCTCCTAGATAAAATCCTCCATCTCCCACTGCAGCAGCGCTGAGCAACAGGGACAGGTAATGTCCCATAGGGTCTATTGATGTAGCTGAGGAACCATCAGGAGTTGAGAAAAGAAGACTGACGGGGGGGAGGGGGGTTTAAGTCTTCAGATATGTAAAAGGTTGTCATAAAGAGGGCAGAGATCAATTGTTCTCCATGTCCACCAAGTATAGGACAAGAATCAGCTTAGTTTGCACCAGGGGAGATTTAAGTTAGATGTTAGGAGCAACTTTCTAACTATACGGATGGTTAAGCACTGGAACGGGTTACCAAGTGAGGTTGTGAAATCCTCACCACTGGAAGTTTGAAGAACGGGCTACACAAACACCTGTCCGAGATGGTGTTGGCTAAAGCTACATCTACACTACAAGCTAGGGGTGTGATTCCCTGGCTTGTGTACACATACTTGGGCTAGCTCTCATCAAGCTAGCGTGAGTACAAATAGCAGCGTAGCCACAGTAGCACAGGATGGTGTATGCCCAGGTAACCTTTCCTTTGCTTGGTGGGTGGGGATTCTTGTGGCTACGGGAGGTTGGGGGTGAGGGAATTTGGTCCACGGGGGCAGAAGGCAGGATGGAGCCCTCTATTCTCATGGTTAAAGAGAAAGGAATCTCAAGAACTATATTTGAAATCTTCATTGAAATACCCTATCTGCCGAGCTCAATCTAATGGCCTGTGTATTGTCACTCTGTGTAGGAGAGACTTTTGGGATGTGGGGAAAGTCCCCAAGCAAGTGGAACACGTGGCAGCAGCAAACACGTTTTGCTGCCCTCTTCAGAGCCTGCCCACTGTTGGTCTAGCGTTGTACACCAGTGCTGTAGCTCAGAGAATAGCGCCTCA
This sequence comes from Trachemys scripta elegans, assembly GCF_013100865.1. NCBI lineage: Eukaryota > Metazoa > Chordata > Testudines > Emydidae > Trachemys > Trachemys scripta. The sequence goes on along the minus strand of NC_048303.1, from coordinate 11,979,032 downwards.
TGCTGATGGTTTAGCGTTCAAACCCTGCTGTCAGTCCATGTGGGGTTGTTTATATTTAGATCCCTGTCAACCTCCTGCTGTAGAAGGGGAGCCCGGCAGCTTGTCCTTTCAACCCTAATGCTTGGCTTATGTTTTCAAGGCTGTCTTTGCAAGGAAAAAGGGCTAGGGATTTACTCTTTAGAAAACGGAGCTTCTCCTTCCCTTTAGAGGGTTCATGGGCCCCAAAAGCCAGCTCTGGGCACAACATAAATAACAAATAAGATGAAATGAGACGTCATTCAGAGAGCTGGGAAGTGAATGTAAAGTCTTTGTAGCGTCTCTGTGAGCCTGCAGGAACTGAGCGGGATTTCTCCAGGAGGCGACTTGAACTTTTAATTGCATTTTGACTTTCCAGCTTGCTTCCCTTTAATCATCACTGTGCAGTTGAGTGGCTCCCACCCATCCTGGGAAGGTGAAACTGGAGCAAGACTGGAGACAGAGTGTGAACGAAACCACACAAAGGGCTGCCAGGGTTGGTTGCCCAATGTTTAGACTGCACTTATAAATTATGACCTCCGTGAGCACCAAATCTGAACAATGCCTTAAATGAGATGGGACATGCACAGCCCATAGGAAACAATATTGTATGAGCCAGTCTACACCCAGGGATAAAGATAAAATAAATGATCTGTGTTTATACTGTAAATAGAGCACACTTCATGCACGCTGTGCTAATATGACACATCCAAACAGTATTCCCACATTTCCATCCATTGTCAAACCATGCTGGGAGGAATTTTAAGGCTTATAGTAATTTTGTTAGAAACTCTTCATAATGCATTACAGTAAAATGAAGGTCTGGAAAACATGCCCTATAGTGAGAGAGTAAAGAAGCTCAAACTATTTCATTTACCCAAGAGAAGGTTAAGAGGTGACTTGATCATGGTCTACAAGAACCTACATGGAGAAGAGACCTATCAGGAAAAGGCAAAATGAGATACACCTCTACTCTGATATAACGCTGTCCTCAGGAGCCAAAAAATCTTACCGCATTATAGTTGAAAACACGTTATATCGAACTTGCTTTCATCCCCCGGAGCGCGCAACCCCCTTCCCCCCCCCCCCCCGAGTGCTGCTTTACCGCGTTATATCTGAATTCCTGTTATATCGGGTTGTGTTATATCGGGGTAGAGGTGTACTATGGTTGGAAACTGAAGCTAGACAAATTCAGACTAGAAATAAGATGCAAATGTTTACGAGTGAGGGTCATTAACCATTAGAGCAACTTATCATTCTCCATCATTTGCAGTCTTTAAACCTAGGCTGGATTTTTATTATTTAATTGTATTATTGTAGCACCAAGGAGCCCCAGTTACAGATCAGGACCCCACTGTGCTAATCACTGTACAAACACAGGACAGGAGGATTATATGTTTCTAAATGAGATGCTCTAGTTCAAACAGCAGTTGTGAGCTTGATGCAGAAATTACTGGGTGAGGTTCTTTGGCCTGTGTTATGCAGGAGGTCAAATTAGATGATCATTATGGTCCCTTCTGACCTTAAAATCTGCGTATCCATGAATAAAATAACCCTTTGTTTTACATAGAAGATTTCCTGCAAACTGGATCCCAAAGCACTGTGTAGAGTTAACTTAGGGTGACCAGATAGCAAGTGTGAAAAATCGGGATGGGGGTGGGGGGTAATAGGAGCCTATATAGAAAAAAACCCAAATATTGGGTCTGTCCCTATAAAATCGGGACATCTGGTCACCCTAAGTTAACTAATAATACAAGTTAAAGAGTTAAATACTAAATAACAGAGGGATATTAAGAGCTACGGATAAGGGAGGAAAAATATTTTCAGATGACATTTGAAAAGATGTGCAGGGTTTTTGAGGCAAAGGAGGGCAAACATTGCAGAGGAGAATGCACTTGCGCCAACAGAAAGAAGATTGTGGCTGTCTGGTATACTGAATATTGTTAGGCTTTGAAGGATTAGATTGTTATCGGTAATTATCGGTAAATGTTGATTTCACTGCACACACACAAACCAACAAAAAAAATTCCATTGATGATGTTAATGAATTTTACAGATAGGCACAGTAAGAAAAATACTGCTTGAGAACTTATTAGAATTTGTTATGGATATTTGCTTTGTATATTTTGACATGTAATGTGGATAATTTGTGTTTTAATGGTTATAAAGTTTTAACTTTTTGAATCTCTGAATGGCATCTACTGTCATTAAATATCTATTGTCTGGCCCCCTATTTTCTGCGTCCCCCTATAATCTCCCACATGTGTGAAAATTAAAATGGATTAAAAAATGTAAAATGCTTAAAACCAATAATTTGTTGCAACTGTGAAAATTTAGATTGATAAATAAAAAAGCTTAAAAATAAGCATTGTTATTAGCCATTGAAATGATAAAAGAATAAAAACAGGACAGCTATTCCTATTATATAATGCTGTTGGAAGAAGAGGAGATAAAAGTCTGGATCTTTCCAAGGGAAAAAGAAATGACCCAAGATGTCAATTTCAACGGAAAGACCATACAAGTTCAACATTTTCATTTTTCACATTGTATGTTGTAGCAGTTTGCTGGGCAGGGTCAGGGAACAGATAATGAATCTGCAGAAATGCAGTTATTTGTATAGCCGAGCCCATTAGAGCTAAGATTCTGTCAACTTTTCCATATGAAAGGACATTTTTCACAGGGTTGCGGCTTGGACATAAATAGTTTCATTTCAGACTGAAACAGTCAGTAAGTTCCCAGCCTGTGAGCACTTTTTAAACATGATATTGGGAAGGAAATCAGGTCTATCACATTTGTAATGTGGGAGAAGCAAAATGACATGTTTGCCTCTAGCCATTAACATGAAATTCTGCAGGCATCTATGGCCTAATCCAAAACCCCTGGAAGTCAGGGGGAGTCTTTCCATTTATTCCAGTGAGTTTGGATCAGGTCCTTATTCCATAATAGGGAATAGCTGCTTGTGTACTGAGTCACGGTCTAGGCCTGGGCATAGGAGTAGTAGCTAGGGACTCCTGAGTTCTGATTTGAGCTCTGATACTGATTCCCCTCTGTAGCTTTGGGGAAGTCACTTAAAGCTGGATTGTCCTTGAGTCCTTGCCTGGAGAGGGTGGAGTGGGGAGACAAGCAAAGAGCTGCTCTCTCGCCTTGTGCAAGAGTCAGAGACAATTCGCTGTCGTCTGCACTCAGGGGAGTTGTGATTCATGAGGTGTATCCCATATTCCAAAGCTGCGCATAACAGTTCATTGGGAAGAGGAGGGCTCAGGGGCCATGACAGAAGCTACAGTATTATCTAGTCCATTGGCAGGAAGGAAGGACTTTTGGTTAAGGCACTAGCCGTGGGATTCAGGAGATTGGAGTTCAATTCCTGGCACTACTACAGCTTTACTAATCTAACTGATCACCAGATGTGGGGCTGGGAAGGGATTTCCCCCCAGGTCAGATTGACAGTGACTTGGGGGAGGGGGGTTCACCTTCCTCTGCAGCTGCAGTCCCCATCTGTAAATTGGGGTAGTAATACATTCTTTCTCCTACCCTTGGTTGGTCCAGTCCATTTAGAGCATAAACACTTCGGCAGAGACAATGTCTGACTATGGGTATGAACAGTGCCTGTCACAACGGGGCCCCCATATTGGCTGGGGCCTTTAAATGCGGCTGTCATGTGAGTTATGAATAACACTAATAATGTATGCTCGCGTTTAAAATTAATCTGTATTAACATTATTCATTTTCAGTAGCACCCACATTATCCTGCCAGCGTAGAAACACAAATGGAAGTGGACTTCCTGCCTTGAAGCTCTGACCCTCTAAAAAGTAAAGAGTACTTTAAGCTTTAGAAACAAGCAGAAAGAACTGGCTGCTGCCTAAGGAATTTATACGGTAGCCGAGTAATCAAGCAATAGATGCAGTATTTATATATGTATTTATTTAAGCAGCTATATATGCATTCATTTGATTGATATGGCGTATCGGTGGGAGCAGCAGTCGTGGCCACTCTTCTCTCAGACACAGCCCTCACACTGTTTGTTATCCAAATGCTTTCTGGGCTCTGACTGCAACTGAGCACAATGAAATGAGTGTGATCTTCAGTGCAGGGATTCACTATTGTTTCATACCTGCTTGGTGGTTGGTGGAGACAGGAAAAGGGTGAAGCTTAAGGATGAATTTAATTTGTAGTACTCAGACTTTGTGACTTATCAAAGCCCAGAGCTCCTCATGCTGCCACGTTGGGCATCCGTAGGTGTACAGCACGCAGTTTGACCGCGGAATAATGAAAATGCACCTGTGTCCTTGTAAACGGGGATGCGCCAGTCTCAGACAGTACAGAGGTTCCCTTTGGATAAGCACTCTGACCCTGATTCAGGAAAGCACCTAAGCTCATATTTAACTTTAAGCACATGTTTAAGACCTTTCCTGAAGCGGGGTCTCAAACTTTTGAAAGCTTATCAGACCTTTGCACGAGCTGGATCTGCAGAATTCCCTCTCTCTAATGGCCTTATCCGGCCCCCATCACCGAAGTAGCTGAGCACCTCACAATATCCTCACAGCACCTGTGAGGCAGGGCCAGAGCTATTAACCCCATTTTACGGATAGGGGAATGAGGCACAGAGAACTTTGTTACTTGTCCAAGGTCCCATAGGAAGACTGTGGCACACCAGGAAATGGAGCCCAGGTCTTCCAACTCCTAGCCTAGTTCCCTGGCCTCTGACTATCCTTCCTCTCAAATTGGAAGGTCAATCTCACCAGAAAATGTCTACTGCTTTTCCTGCGCTCAGCTAGCCTAGAAATCGGGAAGGTGGGGAAAGTTATCGAAACATTTTCCAAGCAACAGTAAAGGTTTAATTCAAAGTTTGGGCAGAGGTTCTGCTCAGGTCTTATTTCACCAGCCCTCCTCAAAACCTATTTGATACTTAAGTGATGTGTCTCATTCCTCATGCGAGATGTCTTCATGCTAGACAGAGGCGTGGGCTGTGATCCTGTTGTCCCTTACAAGCTAAGCAGAGTTGGGCTAGCTCAGTACTGTGATTGTACTAGGAGCACTGTCATTTGTCTAATGTGCACTAATGGCCCATGACACCATTAGTAAGAGTGAAGGAGTTCACCCCAGAAACCTGAGTAGATTCCAGTTTCGATGATATTCTGCCTAGCCAACATTTTCTCTCAAGTTTTACTTGGCTAGCCCATTCTTCTTCACTCAGTCTTAAACAGATCCAATGTGTTGCTTTTCACTGTTGAACAGTTGGTGTGCTTCAGCCCAGAGGTAGCTGCATTTTGGTGATTATTGAAGTGGTTCCCTCTATAGGGTTTATACTATGTATTAATTTGAGGCAGATACTCAGCTAATGTAAATGACTGTAGTTCCAGTGAAGACAGTGGGGTTTCATTGATTTACACCTGAGATTCTGGCACTCAGTAAAGTCCTTTGGGATCCCTTAGGATAAATCTGGCTTACAACTATTACAATTTTGAACAATACATCCTGTAAAATCTTTTGAACTCCAGCTAGATTGTTTTAATAAAGATTTAATTGCCTTAATAAGGATTTTTGCTGGTTTGTTATAGTCCTGGCTTTTTGGTTGAGAATGTTTTGGCAGCAGGTAACTCATGTTTTGACTCAGATTCTGCATATAAACGTAATATGGATGCCACAGAGAGTAATCTTCCATGACTCAGAATAGATAGCTTCTAATTCTGGCACTCGCTAGAAAGGGCTCCTGTCTCTGAAAAACATATGGTTATTAGAAATTAAATTTGTCCTTAAGACTCATCCCTTCCCCAATGCCCACAAGAAAGGAGCGAATAATAATGATTTTTATTAAAATAAAAGATAAAAATCAGCTACTGTCAATTGAATTGCCAGCATATGGACATCCCTAAACTATGTAACTGTATGATGACTCTGTTGTAGGCTTTGTCCATTCTCTCCCACACATCTCCTGCCTCTTGCTGTTTCCTTTCGCTTGTTGCATCTCATCTAAAATTAAGCCCAGCTCCTTCAAACACTTGTGCATCTGCTTGACTTTATTACCGTGAGCAGTCCCACATGAAATCAGTGGGACTGCTCATAGTAGTGAAGTTGAGTATATGCATAAAGCAACAGAGGGTCCTGTGGCACCTTTGAGACTAACAGAAGTATTGGGAGCATAAGCTTTCGTGGGTAAGAACCTCACTTCTTCAGATGCAAGTAATGGAAGTCTCCAGAGGCAGGAATAAATCAGTATGGAGATAACGAGGTTAGTTCAATCAGGGAGGGTGAGGTGCTCTGCTAGCAGTTGAGGTGTGAACACCAACGGAGGAGAAACTGCTTCTGTAGTTGGATGCATAAAGTGTTCACAGATCAGGGACTTAGAGTGTAAACATTTTGGGGAAGGGGAACTTATATTTTCATTTCGGTAACAGTTTCAATAGCATTTTTGATTAAAAAAAAAAAGTCACCAAAAATTTGTGACAAAATGAAATTAAAATAAAAAGTTCATCAGATTTTCACCAAAAAAAAAAAAGGTCTTGACAAAAAGGCCTCTTTTGGACAAATTACAGTTTTCTTTGAAAAATTTTAACCAGGTGGGGAAGAGTGTTACTTTCAAAACTGAAAGCATTACTTTCTTTCTGCAAGTAACACTTTCAATACTTTGTTACTGTTTTCCAGCTGGCAAAAGTTGGAGAATATTCAGGAAGTGGGGAAAACCCCTCAATTGTGAAAGAAAAAATGGCAACAATTAAAAAAAAATCACCTTTTTCCCCTGAAATGTTTTGTTTTGAAAAATTTGGGAAAACAAAATGTTTCATCTTTATTCAACAAATAATTTCCAAAAAACAAATTTCACAAAAGAACACCAACAAAATTGTGGAAAACCAAAAATTTCAGAAAGCAATTTTTTTGTTATTCCCCCCGAAATATTTTTTTTAAATTCCAGAAAACAAAAAATGTTGTAGAAAAAAGAATTTTCACAAAAATATTTAATTTTTGGCAAAGCCCTATTTTCCAATTAAATAAAACTTCATTACAAAACTTTCAACCAACTCTAATCTGCCGCTGACGTGCAGGGGAGTGCAAATAAATTTAAACTCGAGGACTTCATAGGACTGCACTGATGTTACCGAGAATTTCAGCCTTTTATATTACCTCTCTAGTTTTAGTAGACTATATTATTTTCTTAAGTGTTGTTTCTGATACCAATGAACTACCTGTAGATAGGATCTGCACTTTTTTTCCTTCTGCTACTGTATTTCATGCCATGTTAGAAGTATTTTAGTCTCTTGTAAAAGTCCTTTATAGATTGGAAGACCAGTTCATCCTGAGTAGGCCTGACTGCAAAAACGAGAAATCGATTTCATGAAAAAATTCAAAGTTGTTTCTATTTTTCAGGGTTCAAAATTGACCCATTTTCTATTTTCTATGATGTTTTTTGCAATAGCTTTTATCATAATCATTTTTGAGATTTTTCATTTACCAAAACCCCTGTTTTCGGTAAGAAAACATGGGGTTCTGCAAATGAAAAAATTTGGAAATGATTTTGATAAAAATGTTGGTAAAATATTCATAAAATATCAATTAAACTATAATGGAAGATGTCTTGAAAAACAGAAAATTGCAGTAAAGAAAGTAATTTTTTTTATTAACAGGTCAGCGGGAAAGGCCATTTTTTGACAAAAAAGCCTTTTGTGCAAAAAACATTAACCAACTCTTGGAGCATACCTACTCTGGCCCTGGGTTGCTCCACCCACCCTGACTCCTCTCCTCCAACCCCCATTGCTCACTTTTGTCTAGCAAATGACCCTCAGTCCAGCCCTCTTTGGCCACCGCTGCCAGTACTAAGAGGAAGGTGAGAAGGTCTCCTCTTCATTCTGCTTTTGTCTGTCCAAAAAGGAACTGACAACACCGGGCACAGAAGGGCTCACATTCTCTGCTCATGTAACTCCATTGGGACTATGCCAAGAGGGAAATTGGTTCAGTGATTTTGATCATGCATTGTTTGCACACCCCACACTCCCATTAGAAATCAGTGGGGGCGTGGGGTGTGCGAGGGAGCGTTGTGTTGGGTTTGGTGTGAAGGTGCTAGGTGGTGGCGATGGCCTGTGATACAGGGGAGGTCAGACTAGATGATCTGGTGGTCCCTTCTGGTCTTAAACTCTAAGCTCTTTGACTCTGCAGGAAAAGCAGTGGTTGGCGATTTCTGTTCCTCTCCATTGCAGGATCAGACTGGCATTTACTGGATAATGCCCAAGTTTTGCTTTTGCCTTATCTGGGGCCTGGCGGATTGCTAGCACTGACTTCACTTATTAATTTACCCCGACACTCCCTAGAAACCTGGTAGTCAGAGAAATTGCAGATAGTAGTTTGGGTGTGGGGATGGAAGCCGTCTCAGTTTTTGTCTAAGTACAAAGGGCGTACAGTAAGTGTTTCAAAAGTCAAATCATTCTAAGCAACGGCCTCCTCAAATCAATGCCTTGAAAGCACTGTGTTGCCATCTGGGTATTTGACCCTTGGTTTTACCTCTTATGTTAGAAGACTCACCCTGTATGAAATTTTTAATTAGACTAAAGCTGTGATTTGGGTTTTTTTTTTTAATGTAATGTTATAGTGTAAACCAGCAATCCAAAGCATGGAATGTGTATATTGGTGCTCCTCTGTTTTAAAAATATCTTCATAATACCTTAGGACAGACAGAAAAAAGTGTGTAGTATTTGGCTCGATACACTGAAACTCACACAACTTACAACTGTCAGGGAATGAAAGAATTTCAAGAATCAGAGTATAAAGGATACAGGTACCTATGTAGATGGCAAGGGTTCTGTCCTGACTCAGGTGAGCAGCAAGTCACCAGAGGCAATGTGGTCTAGTGGCTAAGGCACTGGATTGGGAGTCAGGAGGTAAGGGGTTTATTCCTGACGCTGCCACTCATCTGTTGTGTGCCTTTGTGTAAGCTGCTTTCCTCCCCAATTCTTTGTCTTGTCTTGTTTATTTAGATTGTAAGTGGTCCAGTGCAGACCTGTCTCTTGTTACGTATTTGTACAGTGCCTGAGGCAATGGGGGCTGGTCTCAGATGAGGTCTCTAGGTGTTACTGTGATTTCTGTGTTGGGTTTAGTGTGTGGGAGCTAGTGGCCTATGATATACAGGAGGTCGGACCAGGTGGTCCCTTCTAGCCTTAAATCCCATGACTCTGTGACACAAATTAATAATAATGGGCCGGGTTCTCCTCTCATACTGGTATAAATCAAGAGTGATTCTAGTGAGCTGGAAGTCAGACCCATGGGTAGGGTTGCCAACACAATTTCAAAATAAATGACTGTTTTCTTAGCACCCCCGCCCCATCCCTCCTCCCAATATTATTATTACCATTATTATCGTCATAATTATTATTATAATTGATAATAAAATATAATAATCCGTGCTCACCTACATTTGCCTGGGGTATTTATTGCTGCTTTTTGCAGCACTCAGCAACTCCTGATCTTGTTGTACAGAGATGAAAAAAAATAAGGGCCGTCCCATGGGCCTTCTCACATAAGTCTACCTCACCTGAGCAAAACGATGCTGGATTGGCCCCGCTGCAGCACAGCCCTCTGCATGAATGCATATTATTCCGAGGTGGCTTTTGAACCCTGGACACAAATGTGGATTTCTGACTCTGTCGGTGATGTCATTCCTTTATTAATAGTGCCTGGAAATGCATGTGCCTAATTGTTCTCTCTCTGTCTCCCGCTTTACTATTCCATTAATGGCTTGGGGAAACTCCAGGCAGTGCATTTGGAGGGGATTACTGTACCTGTTGATGGTTAACGTCACTCAGTCTTCCACCTCATGCCTTACCCACCACCTGAGTTGTGAGATAATCACCGAGACCAGTACAGCCTGTTCGGTCTTATTGGCTAAATAAAACGGCATTTATGTGCTCCTTGCCTCTGTTTTCCTTCCCGCTCTGCAGATTAATGCACAATACCTGATGCTTTGTTAAGTTATACCCAGATCCTTTTAAAAACATCTAAACCCACCAGTTTTCCTTAGTTTCAGCAAGTTTCACGTTTAAAAATGAAGCAAAAAAACAACAAACCCCACTCAGAGAACTCTGATTTTAAATTCTGAACTGATATAAATGAGCACAGCTCCATTGACCCTACTGGAGGAGCTATGTCAAATTACAACAGGTGAGGATCTGGTCCCAAGGGTGTCAGGCGTTAAGTGTATGCTATATCTAGAAACATCACCTTTTTAAAACCAGAGAATCTTTCAAAGGAACTTAATTTACTTGTTCTGAAAACAAAGCATGAAAAGCTACTCGTAAAATTGGTCCATGTCCCACACGCTGGTTAGATCTTAATAGTACAGGTGGACAGCTAGGGCTCCGTGCCAAATACTTTTGGTTTAGAGGGAGTGGTGGGAGTGAATTCTCATAACCGCTCCTTGAAAGGCTTAACTTTCCTCACACAAATCAATGACAATCTCCACTCTGCTGCAGACACCCTCGGAGCTACGTTGCCAGTTTCCCATTAAAACAAAGCGGCGAGTTTTATGATAGACCACGCACGGTGGGGACAAAAGGGGGAATACAAGAGGTGAAAAGGTGGGTTGGACACTCCACTTTTCCACACTGTGGCAGGTTTCCAAAAGATCTGATTTTCCTTACAGTGTTTGTGGCTTATTTAATCAAGGGGAAGCAGCCTGAATTTCATGTGCCGAGGCTTATCTAGTTCATTTCAAAAAGATCTCCAGTGTGCCTAGAGCTCTGTAGCATGTTTCGGTTGCTGTCCTCTGTTATGATCTATCACGGCTTACATGAATTTTAATTGCTATTCAAACCAGAACCTGCTATTCTCTTTCTGATTTACTTGTGCAGCTCCTTGACTCTTTACCAGGCATGGAGATCTTGGCTGCACATCAAGACATATATAATGCATTGCCTCAATTGGTGTGGTTTTTGCAAGTCCGGTTCAGATTTTTTGTATCTGCGTTTAAAAGAATCTGTTAGCTTCTCCTGTTGATTAGGCAGGGGGGTTCTGAGCACAGGCAAAATGTGTAAAATGATTGATGTTTTCATTTTATTTTTTAATAATTTTTGTTTCAACTTTTGATTGTTTGAAATTTCGAAGAGAAAAAAATCCTGTAAAATCCTTTAAATGTCTTAGTCGACCGAATACTTATGGAATAATTGTCATCAAGCACTCGTTTGGGATATAATTCTTATTATACAGCTGGTTGGTACGGCTTTCGTGAAGTTTAAACTGATCTGCTTTCTGTTGTCTGTGCAGAAAGCTGTAATTGTGCGGGGGAAACAAGAAGTACTTTATCCTAAAACCTTGAGTCATCCCTATTTGGAAACTCAGGTTAAAATACTGGTGAGTGTCTCTGTAGATCTTTTTGCTCCTTTTTAAGCAAGTCCGATGCTGACGTGTCTCCAATGCAGTGTTACAGAGTTAATATTTTTTGTTGTTTATTTTCTAAGTGCAAGTCAAAGCGCTGTTTTGATGGTTCAAAATCTCTCCCAAATCCTGGTGGCAGGGATACCTATACCAGAGTATGTGAGGAGGGTAATTCCCATAGCCATGTGGTACATAACATTCCATATATTTGCATGATATCTTGCTTGTGATATTTGAGATGTTCTTATTTAAAGCAGGACTTGGCTATTTAAAGGTTTTGCAGCTGGAAAAGGATTTTCAGTGCTCAGTGATCTTTGAGTTATTTGTCTCTTTCGTATGAAGTGTGCTTGTATAGACACAAACCAGTTCAAAAATTTCTTCGTTATATGATTGTGCAGAGAAATAGAATTCGTTCTGCTCTTGTATAAGCACAATACCACTATGGTCTAATCCCTCTAGTTACAGTATTATGGAGGAATGCAAATGGTTGTGATAATTTTTTTTCTTTATTGGATTATGGGGCTGTTAGTGAATTATAGTATAGTTAGGGGGCTACAAAAGCATCCTTATATATATATGTGCCAGCTCAATCCATCACAGACTTTTTTTAAGCAGAGCCACTTGTGTGTGGTTTTGTGAAGTGAATGAATGCCCACTAGGGGATAGTTGTGAAACTGACGTTGATCGTCCACATATTACCAAGTCAAATTTGAATCCAGGTCCCTGGAAACGAAGATTGCTAGGGTGGGTGATGAAACTCACTGTTGAAAACCTTTCTTGAATTCTAATCCCAGACTGATTACACCACGGGGCAAATCCTCAACTGGGATAAATTGGCATAATTCTGTATGCTCCTATGAGAATTTACCCCAGCTGAAGATCTGCCATAGTATGTCCCGGGAAAGTCACTTAACTTCTTTGTGCATCAGTTTCCCCTTCTGTGGAATGTAGATAATAATAAGTACTGACCTATTTCACAGTGATGTTGTGAGGATGAATTAATGTTTATGTTTGTATTGAGCATTACTATTGAAAAGTCGGTGCATTTAGGACATCCGGCTCCCACCCCGCATGCAAGCTGCTATCAGATTTCATTTTGAAAGATGGTTGCTTACTTGCACAGCAATGACGTATCATGAGTTGAACTGTGCATATCCAAACACCAGGTATGGCTTTACTTACTACAAGAGACTGCAGCCACTAGAGTCTAGTATATACAAATTAGCACCCACAGTTATATTTGCATATTAGCTAATGCTGTTCAGATTGAGCAGGTCAGTTTTTCCCAGTTGTCCTGGGCCTGAACCATATAAAACCCAACACCTAAACTAGATGCAGTTGGCCTAGTTCAAAGCAGAATAGCTCCTTACCTTTGTGCCTGTCTCACAAATATATATGCCATTCAGGGACACATGAAACAGTACTAACACTTAGCGCTCGACACCTGATCCTGCAAACCCTTTTTCATGCAAGTAGGCTTTACCAGTGCAGGTAATCCTATTGAAATAAATGGGACTAAGCCCCTTGGGGCAGGGACCATCTTTTGTGTTTGTACAGCACCTAGCGCAGCCGGGTCCTGGTCCATGACTGGGGCTCATAGGTGCTACAGTAATACAGATAATTACAATAATAATACTCACACAAGTAAGGGACTGCTCTGGTGAATAAGGGTTTGCAGGATCAGGCCTTTATCTTTTGCTTTACATGCCTGTTTCTTTTCTTAGGGCAAGTCTACCCTACAAAATTAAGTTGACCTAAGTTACGTCCATGTACAGCCACCGCAGTAATTAAATTGCTTTTCCATGTCCACACTACACTCCTTGTGTCAGCGGTGCACATCCTCACCAGGAGCGCGTGCACCGATTGAGCTGTCAGTGGGGGGCTTGTGGGATAGCTTCTGGAAGACGGCAACAGTTGATGTCAGCAACTCGGTGTCTACACTGACACTGTATCGACCTAGCTACATTGACCTAAGCACAGTGCCTCTTGCAGAAGTGGAGTTATTAAGTCGGTGTAGTCGGCGAGAGCTACATTTTAGTGTAGACGCTTAAAGAGTTACATTGATGTAAGCTGCCTTATGTCGACCTAATTCTGCAGTGTAGACCAAGCCTTACTTGCACCACATTTAGTCACTTACACCAGTGCAAAATGCTGCCATTCTCACTGGGCTGGGTTTGGCATCCACTTGGCACTTCCTTTGCCTAGATGGACGTGACTAATCAAGGTGCCAGGCAGCGAAGAATCTGGCCCCACACTTTATGAGCATTTAATCATGGAAAGGTGGGATTTTCAATGGAGCTTATGGGAGTTAGACACCATCTAACTGTCTAACTCCCATAGGCCCCTTTGAAAATCCGATTTTCTCTCTCTCTCTTTATATTTATATATATATATATGAAATCTACCATTTAATTTTATTTATATACATATATTATATATATATATATAATGTAATAAATGGCAAGGCATTCAACTATTTTTAAAGCAAAGAAGGTCCTTTTTCCAGATTTTGAAGTCTCTGTGCTATTCCTAAAATATGTCACCAATGTAAAGATTTTTATAATACATGATTCTCACAAATCAAATAACATAACAGTTTAAGATAACAAAGAGAGGGTCATAAACTAGTTCTAGCCTTAATAAATCTGGAAGTGTGATGATTTTAGCAAGCATTGTCAAGTCTGGTTTACTGAAATCTCCTGATGTTCTAACCTGTCTCTGTTTCACTGGGCTCTCAGCTCCATTCTAGCAAAGGCTGACTTAAAAAATTACTAGCAATAAATATTGTGGATTGTTTTGCTTGATAACCTTCCCCTAGAATCACGAAGTGTTTTACATGTTCCACTGAATCTGTCTCTAAAATGAATGGAAGTAGTAGAATAGTCAATCTTGGCTTTAATTTTAAAAGTCTAGTCCTGCAAGCCTAATTCACGAGAGAAGGCCCATTCACTTAGCTGAGTACGGATCACTCATGTGTTACAGAATGAGCCCTTAATATCATGCTGAATAATAAATACAGGCTTTGTTTTGCATGGACAAGTCAACTCCTGTTATGATGGCAATTTTAGCCAGCACATTGGAGGTCAGTAGATCAGGTTGCACTTCATTTTAAATTCAGTGATGGCAAAAAAAGTCTGATTCTTTCCCCTGTCCTTTTAAATAGAAAGATTGTATAGCATATAGCAGGGTCCCATCTGTGTTTACAGTAAATACGCAGGTGTAGCATTGTATGGAAATGTTGGCTGTGTTCTGATCCGGCTACACAACAGTACAGGTTTAGTCAGTGAGATCGCGAGATGGTTTATTTCTTTTGGCTGTGAGCTTTAGAGATGAATAGAGGGAGGGGATCTGGTGCTGGCTATTTCTGCCCAGAGCGATTTGGAGGCTCTTTCACATTAGTCAGAGCTCTTTTATTTCTCGCTGTGTGCTCGAGAATAACTTTCGCTTTAAAAAAAAAAAAAATTAACTCCAGTGCACAACTTGCTTAAAAATTTATTTTCCTCCTCATTTCTACTGATTGGTTCCTGGCAATTGGAAGCTTTTTCCCAGGGCAAGTCACTCTCCCACATGTGCCACTTGAGAGGGGAATGGTCCTGTGTAGGGTGACCAGATGTCCCTATTTTATAGGGACAGTCCCAATATTTGAGGCTTTTTCTTCTATAGGTTCTATAGGTGCCTACTACCCCCCCCCACTCCCGTCCCGATTTTTCACACTTGCTGTTTGGTCACCCTAGTCCTGTGCCCTCAGCTCAGCAATACGAGCCAGAGACCAGAAGAATGTCAGTGCTGCAAGGTTTGGTTCACACCGGTGTTTGCAGGGGCAGAGAACAAACACCTGCAGCTCTACGGGGAGAGTCAAGCTGTGTGAACGCAAATCCCCACCTCACACCTTTGGCAACCCCCAGCTACAACCCTTGGCACCAATAACCCTTGGGATCTCTGTCTCCTGATCATTGCTGCCTATCAGGGGCATTCCCTTTCCTGCTGCTTCCTGCTTGGGAGTGAATGCGGGGGGGCTCCCCTGAAGTCCCCCCACCTGCCACACTACACATACTCTAAGGCCTTTACACTGTCAGAGCTGTAAAAAGTCAGGCCCTAAGAGTTATGGCTGCATCTGTCCTGGTGCTTGGCAGGTGCCGAAGAGGAAGAGGGGATGTTTCCCTTCATGGTGGCCCTGAACAATGTGTTTGTGTTTAAGGGTGGAGAGTCAGACTATATTCTAGACTCCTCAGAAAACCCTGAGAATTTGGCCAGGAGTCAGAGGCTCTTTCTAATGGACTGTCTTCCTCTCCCTCCCCCCATGTCCCCAAATATACAAGTTTGGGGAGTTGCCACCTATTGCCCACTGAGGGCCCAACCCTAGGAGAGGGAGGAGACCACGGGGCTGGCCCAAAGACAATAAGCATAGAAATTCTGGCGCTTACTGGGAGGAGACAGAGTGGAGGGATGGAGGTTTGCCAGCTTTCCAGCTATGCAAACAGCCCACACCCATGTTAGCTGAACTTTCTGTTTATCCTCGCTAAGCCCATCACCATGGTATCTGGGCACCTGTTGCAAGAGTGGGTTGAGGTTCCGAGAGTATGTCCCACCTGGACCCCAGACTCAGTTTGAATGGGGCTTTTAGCTCTGCTAGGAGCTCCTGAGTTCTAATCTTGACTCTGACACGGCCTTTATGGCAGGGGAGAAGTCACTTAGCCTCCCTGCCTTCGAGTCCTAACAAGAGCTAGGTAGTGCGTGTACTGTGACAGCTGCTTATTATTACTAATCATCTCACTATCCATCCAGCAGGGTGGATAAAAATTGATGATTTTTTTGAAGAAAAAAAAATTTATAGTAGATTTTTAACATTTAAATTGCTTGTTTTATTTAAATTGGTTTTTTTTATGTTGTTGTTTAAATTATAATGTTTTTCTTTTTAAAAATAAACCTGTTTGAAATGAAATCTGAATGTAATACAGAATATATGAAGGCCTAAAATGTATTATACTCTCTTAAAATAGGTAACTGTGCGGAATCCATAGGCCTCTTTCACAAACTTTGAGTTAAAGTCTCCTTTTCTGTATAAAGAGAGAATCGGGGGGAAACATCAAATTCTTAAGGTCAAGCTTTATAAATCTGGCACAGTAGGTCACATACTGTATTAAGGGCTTGATCCTGTGGAGGACCCTACTCCTGGATACAAGAGACTGGCTAAGTCATCACAGGCATTGGGACCCGGCCTCTGACTCGTGGAGACCATTCATCTCATCAGGATCATCCACTGAGCCCATCGGGGTGGTCTCACACTCCTATTTTATAGCTTCTCCCAACCTGACCTCTGATTGGCTCAGTTCTCAAATGATGAATATTTATGACTCCTCAATCCATCATGGAAACTTACTTTCTAGTTCATGGAAAAACACTGTTCTGCCCAGTAGCTACCAGACCTTGCTTCTGGATGGTGGAGAAAGGAAATAAGGAAGTGGTTATTTACTCCTTCTCATAACACAAGAACTAGGGGTCACCAAATGAAATGAATAGGCAACAGGTTTAAACAAACAAGAGGAAGTATTTCTTCACACAAAGTACAGTCAACCTGTGGAACTCTTTGGCAGAGGATGTTGTGTAGGCCAAGATTATAACAGGGTTCAAAAACGAACTAGATAAATTCATGGAGGATAGGTCTATCAATGGCTATTAGCCAAGATTGGAAGGGATGGTGTCCCTAGCCTCTATTTGCCAGAGGCTGGGAGTGGGCGACAGGGGATGGATCACTTGATGATTACCTGTTCTGTTCATTCCCTCTGGGACACCTGGCATTGGCCACTGTTGGAAGACAGGATACTGGGCTAGATGGACCTTTGGTCTGGCCCAGTATGGCTGTTTTTATGGTTCTGGGCACTTCCGATAAATGAACTTGCTCTGTCTTGTTGCATGTACACAGGCAGAGGACAAAGACAGAAATCCATGAGTTTCTCAATTGCCTTCCTCTGTCTCTAAATAAATAAAATACTGCAGAGCAAAAGGCATGTGGGTTACACAAGCAGAAATCTTGGATTGTTGCTAATTCTTTTGTTTTACTGGGGATGGGATGGGGGATTTCGGTAACTAGGGAGAATGAGCCAAGTGTGCAACGCTGGTGTCAAAGCAGGACACTGTGGGAAGAAGGAGAAGCATTCTTCAGGGTGCAGCCTCTAGTACTGATTTCAACACCTGGGAACTGGAGAAAAAAACCCTGCCATGGCTACAGGTCATAAAAAAGACGCTATTTGGGAATATTTTCAACAAATTCCTGTACCTCTGGGTAAAAAAGGAACACGTGCCAAATGTAACAGTGCAACAAAGAGATGCAAGATCTGGTTGTCAGAATGAAACAACGTTATGAAAAATGCTGCTCAGAAGGCAATGGCTTTGAAGATGATGATGTGGACATGTCTGAAAAATCTGGATCAACTGGTTAGTAAAATTATTTTTGCACCATTCTTACTAACTGCCTGCTATGTCTTACTATGCCAGTAAATGATCATTTATATTATTGTAATAAATTTGTGTTTTGAGTGGCTTGCTTATGAATTTTGAAGTGTTTGTGTTAAAATATAATTGGTACGTTAGTTTGTTGTGGGAGTATTTATCAATTACATTTTTACTGCTGGACTTCTGAAATGATTTTTTTATTGCTCAATATAATCAAACATCCTAGGTGAAGATTTTCTATTTAAAAGTAAAGTTTTATTAGGCATTTATGAATTTTAACATTTAAAAAAATTTTCAAGCTGTTTAGTATGTTGCTAGAGATAACGTTTTAAATACATTTAGATAATCCCTATGATTTATTTTCCCTAGAAAACTGGCTTTAGAATAAATTGTCATTTAAACAGTGGTACAAACAGCTGCAGTAGAGGGAGTCTTTCATTTACAATCTCATTTTTTTAAAGCAATGCATTGAGTAATACTTTGTGAGTGAAAGTGACTTCTTTTACCATTTTGTTTCAGAGTCCAGTGCACACATAAGGGGTTCTGAACATCCATCCTCTGCAGTGTCCACCAGCAGTGCTGCAACTAAACATATGTCAGATAGTAAGTGATCTGTATTAAAAAAATAAAAGATTTTCTTCATCATCCAATAAAATCATGGATGAGATTGTTATCAAGACCAGCAAATTCCAGCAAGACTCCATAGATGAAAAGATTGCTCAGTTCATTTATGCAACAAATTCTCCTTTTTGTCTTGTTCAGAATAAACATTTCATTGACACTGTTCAATCATTACAACCAGGCTACACTCCACCCAGCAAAGCAGACATTGCTGGATACAGTGTATGAAAATGAAATTGAACCGTGTGCAAAAGACATTGATGGAAAATTCGGTAATCGGAGTCTTGATGAGTGGAGCAATATACACAAGGATCCAGTAATATGTGCTTGTGTGACAACAGAAAATGGGGTTGGCCGTCTCACAGAAATGATACATCAGGAGATGCCCATACAGCTGAATACTGAAAAGAAGCAGCAGTAAAAGCTATAACAAACTGTGAACAAAAATCCAAGTGTAAAGTGAATTAAGCTTTGTCACAGACCATGCTGCAAATGTAACAAAGATGAAAAAAAATGTAGAAGAAGATAATGAAGGGAACCTGAAACGTATAACATAGGGACGTGATGCTCATTTGCTGCATCTTTTAGCCAAAGACTTAAGTACAACTCCAGGAATAAAGGAAGATGTTGAAATTGCAAAATACTTCCGTAACAACCGCTTTGCTTCACATTCACTGAAGAAAGCAGGTGGGCACAAACTAATTCTCCCCCAAGATATACGGTGGAATTCAGTGGTTGACTGTTTTGAGCTGTTTAATAAGAACTTGCCTGTTCTGATGAAAATGTGTGAAGAAAATTGTGACAAATTAGATAGAACTATCACAGCCAAAGTAGTCAACATCAGACTAAAGAGCAATGTAGAACTTATGCTGGATATACTGAAATCTGTTTCTGTTGCCTAGGCCAAACAGCAGAACGATTGCTGCTGTATTGCTGATACCGTTACAATTTGGAAAGAACTTCAAGAGACCGTGAAGAAAGAAACACCCAACAACAAAGTTAAGTTGCAGGCAGTAAAGAAGCGGATGGATCAGGCACTTACTCCATCTCATTTTCTTGCCAATATTCTTGACTCAAAGTACCAATGTTGATGCCTAACTGCTGAAGAAGAACATGCTGCTATGACATGGAGATCTAATAATCACCCATCGAGCATACCAACTGTAATACATTTCAGTGCTGGGGGCGAACCATTCATGCAGTACATGTTTGTTGATGATGGTTTAAAGAAAGTCACACTACTGAACTAGCTAAGCAGGCTGGAACCATAGTTCGTTGAAGTGCTACACCAGCTTTTCACATCAGTAGCCTCTTCTGCAGGCCAAGAAGCAATATTTTCTTCATTTGGACTAAGTCATTCAAAGTTGAGAAGTCGATGGGGAGTTGAAAAAGCAGGATAACTTGTCTTTCTCCTCCAGTCAATGAATAAAAATGAGGAGAGAAGGGATGAGAGTGACTAGATTTAAAAGTTTAAAGGACAGCGTGAGTAATTTAGGAGACTGTTGTCTCATTTTCAAGAGACTTAGGTGAGTAGGAACTTAAGCCCTGGTCACTTTCACTGTAGGCATATTTGAACGTTTTCCCTGGCTGATCTGAAATATCAGTTTAATTCACTGACTACAGTTAATCCCTCGGTTCCTTTAATAAATCATTTAGTTGTAAATGTGAGACATGTTTTGATAAGAGAAGTTTCTGTATTTAAAATATATAATGTTGTTTTGTTTAATAAAAATAAATGTTACATGCTTTGTGTGTTTAATTAAATTACAGTTACCGTTTTAATGAAGCTTGACACAAATCACGAGCAATAAGCTAGTTGTGTAATAAATAAGAAGGGCAACAAAAATGATTAGGGATGTGGAACAGCTTCCATAGGAGGAGAGATTAAAAGGCCGGGACTGTTCAGTTTAGCAAAGAAACAGCTAAGGGGGGATATGATGCAGATCTATAAAATTCTGAATGGTCTGGAGAAAGTGGATAGGGAAGTGTTATTTACCCATTCACATAACACAACAACCAGGAGTCACCCAATGAAATTAATAGGCAGCAGGTTTAAAACAAACATAAGGAAGTACTTCTTCACACGGTGCACAGTCAACCTGTGGAACGGATTGCCAGGGGATGTTGTGAAGGCCAAAACTATAACGGGGTTCAAAAAAGTTTTAGATAAGTTCATGGAGGATAGGTCTGTCAATGGCTGTTAGCCACGATGGTCAGGAATGCAACCCCATGCTCTGGGTGTCCCTAAACCTCTGACTGATGGAAGCTGGGACTGGATGACAGCGGAAGGATCACTTGGAATTGCCCTGTTCTGTTCATTCCCTCTGAAGCATCTGGCACTGGCCACTGTCGGAAGACATGATACTGGGCTAGATGGACCCAGTATGGCCATTCTTATGTTCTGATAAGGATTAGTTAGACAATGTCTGTACCGTGCTTTAGAGGTGAAAAGCAAAAATGCTAAATATCATTATTGGTAAGTGAACTTGTGGCAAAACCCTTGCAACCTGTTGTATGTTAAATGCCAAAAGCTGCATTAAGGCAAGGTTATGGCTAACAATGGCCTCTTCTGCATCACTTGGCTGATCGAGGGTGTCATCTGATGTGTTAATAGGGAGTGAGGACCGTGACATGCAATTGAGCAACAGTGGCACCTCCAAAGACATGCGAGGCTACATGTCTGATCACCCAAGAGATGCAGATGCCATTGATTTGTCAGACTGGATATTTTCCTGTGTGATTGGCCTTTACCTTTCTCTCCAACTCATCTCAATACAGGCCTGGAAGTCAGGAAACACGGGGTCTATTTCTGGCTCTCGCAGGTTTCCTCTGTGACTTTGAGCAAGTCACACAGGGCCAGATCCCGAAAGCTCCCTGTGCACAGAGACAAAGCGTTCCACACTGAATTGCTTGTTGCAATGGTGCCTTAAGAGAAAGTCCAGTGATTACGGCCAGAGTCTAGAATTTGGACTTGGGTTCCAGTCTCAGCTCTGCCACAGACTGCCTGTGTGACTGAGGGTAAGTCACTTGCCCTCTCCCGTTCCCCAGGTGTAAAATGGGGCTTTTATTTACATCACAGGAGTGTTGTGAGGATAAATATATTGCGGATTGTGAGATGCTCAGATAGTACGGTTATGGGGGCCATACAGGGGCCTGTGATAGACAGTGTTTGTGATTCATTACCCAACTCCTCCTCCTTTCTGGGAATGGATTTGTAATTTGTAGGTTCTCACTACAAAATCTGACTCAACGTATTTCCTGCAAATTGGTTTTTTTGTGACCAGAGCTGGTCAAAAAATGAGAAACCTTTTTTGTGTTGTGGCAGGGCGATGACTCACCGGCGCGGCGCCTCCTGCTGGTCGTCCAGGGAATTAGCTCTTTCCAGCCCAGTGCGCCCTCTGCAGTCCAGTATCTTGCTTGCCACTGGCCCTCTGTCCTTCCCAGACCCCAGTGCCCTTTGCCCACCACAGTACCCCCTCACTCTGAGTCTCCCCACCCAGGGGAACCCCCTCTCCCCACCTTGCCTCAGTGGGTGCTGCCAGTCGCCATCTAGCCCCCGCTCACTGGGTCAGACGGCAGTCTGTAAACCACTCATCATCGGCTAGGGGGGTTGGATCAGCTGCCTCTATCTATTCCTGGGCTGCCCCTCTGCAGCCCTCATACCCTTTTGTGGGCCCTTACCTCGGCCTGCAGCCTGGGGCTTTGCTAGACTGGAGCTCCCCAGCTCCCTCTGTCCTTCCCCAGCACTGCACCACCTCAGGTACCCGCCTCAACTTCCCAGACAGCCAGGGCCCCTCTTTCTCTGAAAGCTAAAGAAGGTCTGTCTGTGTCTCTGGCCCTCAGCCCTCTTATAGGGCCAGCCTGGCCTGATTGGGGTGTGGCCTCACCTGTGACTGCTTCCCCCAATCAGCCTTTCATTTCTCCGCCAGAGCTCTCTCCAGGGATGCTTTTAACCCCTGCAGGCAGGAGCAGGGTAACCACCCCGCTATATGTGTGAATATATTTTTGTGGAAAAATTCATCCCTTTTTCTCTCAACATAATTCTTAAGTTGATACTTTCCCACCACCTCTATTTGCCAGTTGCTCACCTCATAGTGTTTAAGGGGGGAGGATAGCTCAGTGGTTTGAGCATTGGCCTGCTAAACCCAGGGTTGTGAGTTTAATCCTTGAGGGGGCCATTTAGGGATCTGGGGCAAAATAATCTGTGAGGGACAGTACCTGGTCCTGCTAGTGAAGGCAGCGGGCTGGACTCCATGACCCTTCAGGGTCCCTTCCAGCTCTATGAGTATATTATATAATATAGGGCCAGTAGAGACCACCAGGTCATGTAGTCTGACCTTCTGTATATCACAGGTCGCAAGAGCACCCAGCACCCATGTGCTAAGCCAACAACCAAAATTAAACCAAAGTATTACAACCTACAGGAGAGAAAACTATTGTGTGCCACAGGTAGAGAATAGGAGATTACGGAGGTGCACCAATGGCAGGAAATTATGAGCTATATCTCAGCCTTCCACGGTGTCACTTAGGTCACAGGCTTCCTGACTGACTTGTCATTTCCAAACCTTCTGTATGTCCCTATAGCACTGGCTCTTGACCTTTCCAGACTCATGCACCCCTTTCAGGAGTCTGATTTGTCTTGCGTACCCCCAAGTTTCACCTCACTTAAAAACTACTTGCTTACAAAATCAGACCTAAAAATACAAAAGTGTCCCAGCACACTAGTACTGAAAAATGGCTGCCTTTCTCATTTTTACCATATAATTATAAAATAAATCAATTGGAATATAAATCTTGTACTTTCATTTCAATTTATAGTATATAGCGCAGCATAAACAAGTCATTGTATGAAATTTTAGTTGGTATTGACTTCACTGGTGTTTTTTTATATAGCCTGTTGTAAAACGAGGCAAATATCTAGATGCATAGGTGCTGACTCCATGGGTGCTCTGGGGCTGGAGCAGCCATGGGAAAAAATTAGTGGATGCTCACCGGCAGCCAAGCTCCCCTCCCTCCTCCCCTGAGTACGACGTGTCCCCGCTCCTCTGCCTACCTCTCAGTGCTTCCCGCCGGGCCGCCGCCAAACAGCTGTTTGGTGGCATTAGCATGCTCGGGGGGCGGGGAGGAGCAGGAACGTGGCGCACTTAGGGGAAGAGGCGGGGCCGGGGTGGGGATTTGGGGAAGGAGTTGGAATAGAGGAAGGAGTTGGAATAGGGGCAGGGAGGGGGCGGAGCTGGGGTGGGGACTTTGGGGAAGGGGTCGGAATGGGAGCGGGGCTGGGGCGGGTCCTCATGGAAGGGGTGGAGTGGGGGCAGGGCCGGGGGCAGAGGGGGGGTCAAACACCCACAGGAAACAGGGGAAGTCGGCACCTATGTCTAGATGAATTGATATATTCCCTTGAAGACCTCGTCGTACCCTGGTTGAGAACCACTGCCTTATAGCACTCAGAGGTGGATTTATAGTGTGGGTGTGTTTTGAGCCCTGAAGTAATCATTGTTTATTAAAGCCATTGAATGGTGGTGGGTCTGGGCTCGTTTCTGCCTTCAAACGAGAGTGAGACCAGGTGATGAAACTCTGAGCGGCCTCGGATGAAGTTAGCACCTCTCATTTTCTAATGAATGCCCAGCAGTGGTGTGATAGCTGTTTTCATAGTCTGTACTGAAAGATTTAAAAATATAAGAATGTTGATGGTCCTTTGGAGCAGTAATTAATGCCTGAATGGGTTAGTTATATGTAGGGGCTGAAACGTTAGAAGGGGTTGGATTGCAGAGGAAATGGGTTGGATTTTCTTTTCTTCATAATCAATGGTTCTTTGCATTGAAGAGGTCTGGAACTCTATTCTGGTATTAGGTATGTGCTGCTTAGTGTCTTATTTATTTTTGGTGTGAATTTCAAATGAGAGAGCCACCTAAATGGGACTGGCTACCTCACGACGCAGGTCTCCTGCCATCACGATACTTTCCCACGTGCTGAGTAGTGTTAGACAGTGAGCTGGGTGGCAGAATGGAGGATCTGCAAGGGGAAAGCCTGTAATTAGTTTCAAAGAGCAAATTTATTTTAGGGGTGGGAGACATCCAGAGAAGTCAATATATTAAATAAGTATAGCTTCATATATTCTAGGCCACCTGTGTCAACCCACCGTAGGTTGTGCCACAGAGCTTTCAGTGGCCTGCAGTCACCATCCTGTTCCCAGTGAACAAATGGTGAAACCCTCACCTCATCTGGCATAAATGGGCAGTTACAACCGAGGGCCCAAGGACTGGATGGACATAGAGACCTCATGAGCCTCTGGCCCTTCAGAGTGGTCTCAGCAGGAGTAGAGGTTGCTCAGAACCTTGCAGGAGGCACTCAGGACCTTGCGTGATTGGATCCAAGGAGTCATAGAATCATAGAATCATAGAATATCAGGGTTGGAAGGGACCTCAAGAGGTCATCTAGTCCAACCCCTTGCTCAAAGCAGGACCAATTCCCAGCTAAATCATCCCAGCCAGAGCTTTGTCAAGCCGGGCCTTAAAAACCTCCAAGGAAGGAGACTCCACCACCTCCCTAGGTAACGCATTCCAGTGTTTCACCACCCTCCTAGTGAAATAGTTTTTCCTGATATCCAACCTGGACCTCCCCCACTGCTACTTGAGATCATTGCTCCTTGTTCTGTCATCTGCCACCACTGAGAACAGCCAAGCTCCATCCTCTTTGGAACCCCCTTCAGGTAGTTGAAGGCTGCTATCAAATCCCCCCTCATTCTTCTCTTCTGGAGACTAAACAATCCCCGTTCCCTCAGCCTCTCCTCATAAGTCATGTGCTCCAGACCCCTAATCATTTTTGTTGCCCTCCACTGGACTTTTTCCAATTTTTCCACATCCTTCTTGTAGTGTGGGGACCAAAACTGGACACAGTATTGCAGATGAGGCCTCACCAATGTCGAATAAAGGGGAACGATCACGTTCCTCGATCTGCTGGCAATGCCCCTACTTATACAGCCCAAAATGCCGTTAGCCTTCTTGGCAACAAGAGCACACTGTTGACTCATATCCAGCTTCTCGTCCACTGTGACCCCTAGGTCCTTTTCTGCAGAACTGCTACCTAGCCATTCGGTCCCTAGTCTGTAGCAGTGCATAGGATTCTTCCGTCCTAAGTGCAGGACTCTGCACTTGTCCTTGTTGAACCTCATCAGGTTTTTTTCGGCCCAATCCTCTAATTTGTCTAGGTCCCTCTGTATCCGATCCCTACCCTCTAGTGTATCTACCACGCCTCCTAGTTTAGTGTCATCTGCAAACTTGCTGAGAGTGCAGTCCACACCATCCTCCAGATCATTAATAAAGATATTAAACAAAACCGGCCCCAGGACCTACCCTTGGGGCACTCCGCTTGAAACCGGCTGCCAACTAGACATGGAGCCATTGATCACTACCCGTTGAGCCCAACAATCTAGCCAGCTTTCTATCCACCTTACAGTCCATTCATCCAGCCCATACTTCTTTAGCTTGGCGGCAAGAATACTGTGGGAGACCATATCAAAAGCTTTGCTAAAGTCAAGGAATAACACATCCACTGCTTTCCCCTCATCCACAGAGCCAGTTATCTCATCATAGAAGGCAATTAGGTTAGTCAGGCACGACTTCCCCTTCGTGAATCCATGCTGACTGTTCCTGATCACTTTCCTCTCCTCTAAATGTTTCATAATTGATTCCTTGAGGACCTGCTCCATGATTTTTCCAGGGACTGAGGTGAGGCTGACTGGCCTGTAGTTCCCCGGATCCTCCTTCTTCCCTTTTTTAAAGGTGGGCACTACATTAGCCTTTTTCCAGTCATCTGGGACCTCCCCCGATCGCCATGAGTTTTCAAAAATAATGGCTAATGGCTCTGCAATCTCACCTGCCAACTCCTTTGGCACCCTTGGATGCAGCGCATCCGGCCCCATGGACTTGTGCACGTCCAGTTTTTCTAAATAGTCCCGAACCACTTCTTTCTCCACAGAGGGCTGGTCACCTTCTTCCCATGCTGTACTGCCCAGTGCAGCAATCTGGGAGCTGACCTTGTGCATGAAGACAGAGGCAAAAAAATCATTGAGTACATTAGCTTTTTCCACATCCTCGGTCACTAGGTTGCCTCCCTCATTCAGTAAGGGGCCCACACTTTCCTTGATTTTCTTCTTGTTGCTAACATACCTGAAGAAACCCTTCTTGTTACTCTTAACATCTCTTGCTAACTGCAACTCCAAGTGTGATTTGGCCATCCTGATTTCACTCCTGCACGCCTGAGCAATATTTTTATACTCCTCCCTGGTCATTTGTCCAATCTTCCACTTCTTGTAAGCTTCTTTTTTGCGTTTAAGATCAGCAAGGATTTCACTGTTTAGCCAAGCTGGTCGCCTGCCATATTTACTATTCTTTCTACACATTGGGATGGTTTGTTCCTGCAACCTCAATAAGGATTCTTTAAAATACAGCCAGCTCTCCTGGACCCCTTTGCCCTTCATGTTATTCTCCCAGGGGATCCTGCCCATCTGTTCCCTGAGGGAGTCAAAGTCTGCTTTTCTGAAGTCCAGGGTCCGTATTCTGCTGCTCTCCTTTCTTCCCAGGAAGACACAGGAAACAACCAGTTGGGAGCTTTTTGCATGGATTTCTTTAAGCGGAGATCAGTTATAAACACATTCCCCTCGAGCTTTATCAAAAATGTTTTGAACAGTGGTCTTTGTTCTGCCACCCTCACTCACGCTGAGTAACAAACTGCCTTATTGTGGGAATATCTGCAGATTAAAGCACTACTCAGTCAGTGCAGCAGAACCTGGGCCCTATCTTTATTGATATCAGAGGGCAGTATAGTCAAGTAATTAGAGTTGGAAATCCTAAAGTCTGTTCCCAACTTGCCACTGGCTTATTGCTTGACTTTGGGCAAACTCCTAGATTTTAAGGCCAGAAGGGACCATTGTGACCATCTGGTCTGTTGGCCTGCACAACACAGACCACAGAATTTCACCCAGTGGTTCCTGCATCATGCCCAGCATATCTGGCTGAACTAGAGCATGTCTTTTAGAAAGAGAGATCTTGTCTTGATTTAAAAACTTCAAGTGGTGGGTGAGCCACCATACTCTTTTGGTAGCTAGTGCCAAGGATTAATTATCCTCACTGTTAAAAATGTGCACCTCTTTTCTAGTCTGAATATGCCTAAGCGTTGGCTTCCAGCCAACAGATCATGTTAACCCTTTTAGAGCCCGCTTCTAGATTTAAAAAAAAAACCTCTCCGTGCCTCAGTTTACCTTGCCTGTAAAATCCACTTGAGATCCTTGTGAAGAAGAGTGGTAAAATAAATACCCAGTGTGATGATATGAAAATATAGCTATAAATTTCCTGCAGATATTATTTTTTTACATTTACTGTAGCGGAGAAGCAGGATCGTTTTTAATATTCTAGCCTTTCGTCTGCGCAAAAGCACTTTCAAAACACTTTTGTTGCAATTAATTATAGTGTAATTGAAGCAGAGTGACGATGCTAACTGGGGGCAAAATCTTGTGAAACAAAATAGTGCTTGGGTTGATTTTGTAATTGCTCCGGGTTCCCCACATACAAATTAGAGTGTCAGGATTTTTAATTTACAGGAGACGCATATATACAAATAACTTAGGGTGAGGCTGCTGCTTGCTCTACATGCCTCTGCAAGGGATCAGTGGGTGTAGGGTACCTCCTTTCCCCTGCCTCCCTGTGAGAGCTACTCGTATTGGTCTCTGTGCTAGGCTGCTGCTCCTTCTTCTGTGCAAATCAGCAGGGAGTTGGGGAAAGGGGGCCAGGGAACAGCTAAGATTTGACTCCACCCTCCCAGCCTACAATGCATTGGACTGTGCAGCTGAGCTGGCACAGAGTGGGAAGTAATCTGTGATCAGGAGTGGATTATTCCCCCACCCCGAAGCCAGAGGGAATTGGGCACCAAATTGGGACTCTGCATTGCCTTTGGATCCCTGATCTGCTGCCAGGCACTGTAGGCAGTGTAACTATGCGCTCTTGCTTACACAGGGCAGGTGGTACTTTAGCCCTTAGAAAACCTTCTCTTACTGCCTTCAAAAAGTTCCCAGGTGACGCACCAGCTGAGGTTCTGCTAAAGGGGTTTACTACTTCTCAGGTGGATGACTGCACTTAATTCTTATTAGTCTATTGAGAGATAAAGCAGAGCTGTAGTGCACTGACTCATCTATTACAGGTGATCTGCCAAGGTCATAAAAAGGGGTAGTGCCCTTTTCTGCTTCTTTAAGGAGGACTGAGAGCTTTATTTTAAAGGTTCTTTCCCTCCTTTTTTTAACCTTAGCTATATATCAGGAATATCAAGTCTTGTCTTCCTTGTTTTTGATGGAAGTCTACTTGGAGACTTAGAGAAATGGAGTGGGCAATTTCTCCGCTTTAATTAAAAGGGCTGGAGTTTTGAATAAGGAGATATTTCCTCCCAACTGTTAATAAGACATTTGAGTTGGGTAAGTTTTAACAAAAGCAAACAAGACACAGAGGTTACAGTATTGCCAACTCCAAGTGTTTAAAAATAATTAGTCATATCCTGAGATTGGTTTTAAAACCATGAGATTTAACAAACAATACATTTTGGGTTCTTTTTATTTGCCTTTGGGTGTTGGAACATTCAGGGTTCACATTTTCAAACTTTTCTCTGCAGCCTTGAAGCTTAGAAACCTTTTTTTTTTTTAATGAAAGCTGAGATTCTCAGGTTTTAATAATGTGATTCCAGCAGCTGAGGTTTTAAGAAAAACACCAAATATCATAAAATTCACAATTAAATTGTGAGAACCAGTGACACTGAGTTTAAATCAGTGTGCATAAAAATACCTTCCCGTCTCAGTTGCTCAGGTTTCACTTCCTTGGTACCAGTGATGTCAGAATCTTGCTGGTTCTCCAGTCATCCATAGAGTCTTCCAGGGGAAAAAAAAGACTTGCAATTTTTGATTAAACAGACAAAGAGGAACACACGTCTATTTTCCCCTTTGCAGAAGTAATCGTGTGCCAAGAAAAAGGGATAGATGATCCAGGCATTTGGTAATGGGTCTCCAAAACCTTTCACTTCTATGTCACCAATTCCAATGTGACCTAGGTCAATAGATTAAAACCTATTGCTGGCTAGTGGCTGGAAGATGTTCATAGTCTTGGTCCAATTGCAGGAGGCCACAGCACAGAACCTCCTGTGATTAATATTGGGTGATAGACAAGGAGCCCCAGGACTGAAGTGAGCCTAGATGCTGAACTATCCACTCATCCTAGCATGTTGGCGGACAGTGGGAAGAGGTGTATCGTGCCAGTGTCTGCATTGTACTTGCTCTGTGTGCAAATGGGGAGCCTGAGTCTCCAGGGCTGACAACCTGGCACCTGTTATGAATACTAAATCTACGACACGAATATAAAGCCCTTACACTGATTAATTTGAGCCCATGATGCTCTTATCCTGGTTTCAAAGTAATTGTCTCTCTTGTCCACAATTTTCTCTCCTTACATTTTGCTGCATATTTATTAGGTTTTGTGAGGCTATCTGCAGCCGCATTAAACCAATTTACTCCTTGAAATGTCTGACCTTTGATCTGCCAGCCGGATCCTTTCAGAGCTAGGAGAAGAGCCTTTAATAATGTGCACATGAAAGGCTGGCTGTGGATTCTGTCAATTTCAGAACCTGGTCTGGTTAGTAAAGTATTGGATGAATCAGTTATTACCTAGTAATCATTGCTGTTATTTTTGTGCTAGTAGGGTATATTCCCTCTCTTTCTGGTAACTTAAAGCACCTTATGAGCTCATGTTACATAAAAGGAATAGCCAGTCCGAATGCTGGTGCATGTATGCATATACAATGTATATAATTCAAGCAGTTTCAGGATCCCTTTAGCCAGCTCTAGTCCTAACATAAATGGTCCCTTTCAGAGGCGGTAGATGAGTGAGGTGCATTTCTCTTTAAGGGTTAAATGTATGGAATGTTCATGGTACATTTAAAGCCTATCTCCTCCGCATGAGTTCTGGAAGGTCTTAGTCACTGCCCCATCTCTTTAGACCCTGCAGCAGGCCGTTATTCTGAGCCTGACCAGCGCTGCTGGGAAGTGCAGCTGAGAGGGGAGGCTGTGGCAAATGATGATAATATCATAATAACCATCTGTAGATCTCAGAGCAGTTTAAGTAAGTACTATTATCTGTAAAATGGGGTACAGGGACTTGTGTGACCTGCTGAAGATCATACAACAAGTCAGGGGCAGAGCCAGGCATATAAGCCATGTCTCCTGAGTCCCACTGCACTGCTCTATCCACTAGTCTACACTGCCTTGTCATGATCTTTCAGAGTCCTTGGGTTTCTAAGGGGAGCATTGTGCTTAACCCCTGTACAGGGGGACATAAAGGGGAAGGGACTCTCTGCAACCACTCCGTCCCTTGGGAGAGAGCCGAGGGGCATTATTCATAGATTCATATTCATAAGTTTACATATTCCAAGGCCAGAAGGGACTATTGTGATCATCTAGTCTGACTGCCTGTATAACTCAAGCTGTAGAACTTCTCAAAATAATTCCTAGAGCAGATCTTTTAGGAAAACATCCAATTTCGATTTAAAAATAGTCAGTGATGGAGACTTCACCCTAATCCTTGGTAATGAGTCCCAATGGTTAATTACCCTCAGTGTCAAAACTGTTTGCCTTATATCCAGTCTGAATTTGTCTAGCTTCAACTTCCAGCAGCTAGACTGTGCTCTACCTTTCTGTGCTAGATTGAAGAGTCCATTATCAAATAGAAGTTCTCCATACAGGTGCTTATAGGCTATGTTCAAGTCACCCCTAAACCTTCTTTTTGTTAATCTAAACAGATTGAACTCCTTGAGTCTATTACTGTAAAGCAGGTTGTCTAATCCTTTCATCATTCTCGTGGCTCTTCTCTGAACCCACTCTAATTTATCAACATCCTTCCTGAATTGTGGGCACTAGAACTAGACACAGTATTTCGGCAGCAGTTGCACCAGTGCCAAATACAGCAATAAAGTAACCGCTCTGTACTCCTGTTTTATCCAGTCTCATCTATTTTATCATTCACTGCTTGTATTATAGTAACGAATAGAGGCCCTAACTAATATGAGGGTCTCTTGTGCTAGGACTGTACACACACACACACACACACACACACAGTGAGAGACAGTCTCTGCCCCAAAGGGCTTACATTCAACATAAACCAGACAGACAGCATGGGAGAAGAAGCAGGACGTAGCAACTTGGCCAAGGTTGGACAGCACGTCAGCGGCACAGCTGGGGATGGAACCCTGATGCCCACACAAGTGCTCTAACCACCCAACCATGCTCTCGCTCCATCTGTTTCTGTATGGCATCTATCTATGGCATCAGTGGTATCTAAGCACTGGTACTGTGAATAGTCTTTACTCTCATGAGTAAGGGCAGCAGGATCGGGCCCTCTCCCGGTATTTTAGGAAATGTGTTACTGATATTGATATTGTTTATTTTGAGGTGTCTGTACCTTCCATTGTACTGCCTACCACTCCTTGTCATAGCTTTGAAACCACTGAGGCCAAGACATTATTTTATTATTTATAGCGATCCATAGGGGTATATGGTGCTTTACAGGAGAGCTCAAGACGGACTCCCTGCCCTGAAGAGCTTGCACTTTAACTAAAGACAAGGGGCCAGATCTTCAGCTGGTGTAAATCAGTGAAGCTCCTTTGACCTCCGTCAAGCTATGCCAGTTTCCACCATCTGAAGATGGACCTCAACTTTTCAGAGTAGATGCTATGGGCCCCAGTCTCTGTTACCCTGCATCTTGTGCAGTCATTTACACCCATGCAGATTGGGGTAAAACACCACTAAATCAGAATGATGGCTCTTGGTGCTCATTTTGCATGGGTTTGAATGACTACCCACAGTGCAGGGCAATGGAGACTCAGCCCCCCCATGTCTTATATATTTGTACAGCACCTAGCACAAAGGGAGCCAGCTTCTAACTGGGGCCACTGGGTGCAACCACAATGCAAATAAATGCTAAATAGTAATAGGAGGAGATGGCAACCCAGAGGGGATGGGGAAGGAGTAGGACGAAGGTAAGGACGATTAGATCACTATGTCAGTGTCACGTGGCAGGCTAGTAGATTCATCTTGGAGGCCACAACTTTTTTAAAGGTTTAATACTGAGGACCAAAGGTTCAGTTGTGCCAATCAGAACTCCCTGCAATCCTGGCGGCGCTGAGCACCAGTTCAGCTCCTGGCAAAAACTAGAGCAGCCACAGAGCCTTAGGGCTACTCTGACTTTGCACAAGCTCGGGGGCTGTTGTGCAGACTGAAAGTGCATCTACAATCCGGCCTTAGTTGTCTTGATTTGATTGGAGCTACAAGATCATGAATTTGTTTTCACCCCTCCTGCCTCCATACACAAGACAGTCCCCACTCACTGAGTGCTCCCTGTGACTTTTATCTCCCAGGGTGGAATGTGGCTATGTGTTGGCTTCCAAAGATATCCTTGAATTTCCATGGCAGTTGCGTGTAACTGGAGCCGATGAAGACCCTTAGGACCACACAATCCAGCCTGCGTCTGTGGCTTCACCGTGCCAGTGGGTGGAGAGACAAAAAACCCTTTCCTTTGAAATGTGCAGTGGATCACAGTCTGCTCCTGAACTCTAGTTGGCCTCAGCAGGGTGTTTCTTTAAATGGTCGATCACACCTATCATTATGGCCCATTTTTGAAAGAGTGGGGCCCAGCATCTGCAGCTTTTCTTCACACCCCCTCAGCTTCCTGCTCCAGTGACTGAAAAATCCCTTGATGGTGTCAATACACCGCCCTTGTCATTACCACTTCCTGGTGTGCTGGGTGGAGAGCGCCGATTAACTTTGGTCGGCTAAAGCTGGCACTGTGTTTATTCCTTGGCTCTGTAACTTTTGATTGTGATCAGCAGCCTGGGCAGTGGGTTTTGATCCCGTTTCAAAACGATGTCTCTGAAGTGCACACATTCTGGTTCGTGATACAGGGATCAATCCTGATCCTATGGAAATCAGTTGTGAAACTGACATTGATTTCAGCGGGAGCAGGATGGAGTCATGAAGTTTAATCACAGCCATTATGGTTTCTAACACCTGCTTGGATCTCCAATACATTACACTATGTGACAACGTGTTGTACAGCAACTCCATTTCACTCAGTGTGGTGCAACATAGCAGGTAGTAAATTTGGAAGTGAACTTGGGGGTGTGCAAATATATCTCAGAAGTGGTCTTGTCCTGCCTTTGAAACTCTGACATTTATTTTTTACTACTGCTTGTCATCTCTTACATGAGACCGCAGCTGTGATTTGCTTTTACCAAATGATGGCAAAGCTCTGATAAATTCAAAATGCTTTAGAATGCTGGAGTCTCTTCCATCTCGTTTCATCTTACGGCAATGGCCTCTTGTATGCCATATGGGGAGGGACTTACCCTTGCCATCTCCAGCTTGCAGAATGTCGCTGCAGTGAAATACGGAGTTTCAGGGGAAGAGAGCCATCTGGACAGCTTTCTAGCACATCTGCGCTGACTGATGTAGCTCTGTGAGGGCCTGATTGCCCATCCTGTAGGATTCAAGTTAAGAAATTATGGTAATGTCTGCAATCAAAATGGGAAGTGGAAGGGAGGGGGGATAAAGAACAAGGAAGCTTGGAAATGTTGTAAACAGGCTGATAAATATTTCCCTCACCCAGGCGTGCTTTTAGAACCATATGAATTCTGATCCTAAAATGGTTAATGTCGGAGGCCTGTCCTAGGTTTGCTAGTCAGCATTCAGCCTAGATGAACAGAATATTGCTGGTGAATTACTAAATAGACTCTAAATGGACATGCACCTGAAATAAACTGGGTGGGGGTGCTGGAGACAGATTGGAGAAGGACTCCAGCTTCAGAATCCAGCTGGATCCTGATCCGAATTTTTAGAATCCTAAACTTGAGGGCTCTTTGGATCCCAGGTTCTTGTTCAGGCCCATGTCAGCTTGAAACTGTGTTATCTTTTGTGTATATAGAGAGCCACATTGTCCGGAAGCCAGGCAGGCTACTGGGGCCAGAGCTGATGGGGAGGCACAGAGTTTATACTCTGATGGCCCTGCCTCCTGACACATCCCTGGGATCTGCATGGGGATTCAAATAGGTTTGTGGGCAGGGCCTGTGACATGTTGACATGAGAGAAGCAAACTTCTCTCCCACCTGAGTCAGAGCTGTAAGGGAGGAAGTCCATGAGGGGCTCCTCACAGAAACATCTTTCCTCAAAGCCTGGTTACTGTGGGTTTCATCACGTAAAGGGGACAATCTGGGCCGATGTAATGCCTCTGGATTTTCACCAGGGCAACTGAGAGCAGAATCTGACCCAGGACAGTGACAGTGTCGAGTTACAAATCATTTGCAAGTAAACCATGAGGTTTTTGAAGCCCTGTTCTCCAAATCTCTGGTAGCTGAAATTCCTTCTGGCTTCTGGATTTGAAATTCACTTCTACACAACATTCATTTTTCCAGAGCCCCAATTTTATACAAGATCCAGAGATCCCTGGAAACCTTCATAACATTAAGATTTACCTGCATAAAAAAATGTGCCAAAACAGATCTCCTTGCCCATATTGCTGACAGAATCTCAGATGTTAAAATCTAATTTACTTTCCAACTTTAATGCTCATTGTTTACTTTCTGTATTTGTCTCAGCTTGGCCAATGTAAACAGACTGGTTAGTATCACTGATGCTTCTGCTTAGTTTCTAGTCAATATTACTTTCAGCTTTCATGGCGTTTAAGGCCAGAAGGGAGCCCTAGATCATCTAGTCTGACTTCCTGTATATCAAGGCCGTTAAATTTCACCCAGTTACCCCCGAATTGAGCCGAATGACTTGTACAAGCTTTTCTTGTTCTAACACAGTGTTTGGGTTGCAAACACACGCAGCAGGGGAATGTTTGATTCGAAACTGTTGGGATTTTGAGGTTCCCAATGATTCAGATGCTGGGCAGAATCAAGGGACTTCGATGCGATGCGATTCAATTCAATTCGATGCGATTCAACGAAGCTTTATTCCAGGGGTCGACAACGTTCGGCACGCGGCTCGCCAAGGTAAGCATCCTGGCGGGCTGGGCCAGTTTTATTTACCTACTGATGTGGCAGGTTCGGCCAATCGCGGCCCCCACTGGCCGCGGTTCGCCGTCCCGGGCCAATGGGGGCGGCGAGAAGCTGCGGCCAGTACATCGCTTGCCCGCGCCGCTTCTCACCGCCCCCATTGGCCCAGGACAGCAAAGTGGGGGCCGCGATCAGCCGAACCTGCAGGTAAATAAAACTGGCCCGGCCGCCAGGGTGCTTACCCTGGCGAGCCGCGTGCCGAATGTTGCCGACCCCTGCTTTATTCAATGTGCACAAAGGGAGACCCCCGATACAAAAATCAGGCAGAGTCCCTCCAGCAAGGAGCCCCTCCCATTGTTATTTTATAGCACATGGCACTTACATAATAAGTTACATAACACAAACCTCTAACCAATCAAATTTAACCTTTCCATATATGGATTTGTTCATCACATGCTCATAGTTCTCCACTCCACATGTTGAGCTCACCCCGCTCCCCTTGGCTTTCTCTAGAATGTTCCTAGGGAGGGGTGAGCCACAGCATTCTTCCCTATGCATAAGCACCCTGCAAACCACATTTATTCAAAATGAATACAAGCATACCCTTCAAAACAAAAAACCGTTTGCAGTGAAATTTCAAAATCTGCCTAATATCAAAGACCGTTTCTTTTGATCTTACGGTTTGTGAAAGTCACTTTCTACACAACCCTATGTTTTGAGCCAGATTTTGCCTTTCAACATCTTCTGTAGCAATCGGTGCATTTGTTTAAGTCCAGCTTTTCCTGAACTGATGCCCTTGTTGTTGCTTTAGTTCTTTTCATTGATATTTGAAGTCAAGATGGCCCTGAACTGAAACCCTGGATCTGAACTCTGGGCCTGATTCTCCACTCGCTTACACTGGTGTAACTCACGCGTGGTTCCACGGAAGCCAGGGGTCCTGCTTTGCGCTTGAGCAAAGTAGGTGGAAAATGGTACCAAACTAGAATTATCCACTCACCCTGGTGGTAGAATTTTAGCACTCACTTTGCATAGGCCCAGAGGTGCTACACCAGTGTGAGAGGAGAATCAGACCCTCTGACCCTTCCTGCCTCTCTGCTAAACGGCGCTAATGCTTACTTATGTAGCAGGCATGTTATAAGGATGCAATAGTTACTAGGCCAAATCCTGCTTGCCTTATTTACACAAGCAGTTGCAGTGTTGCTGATTCTGATCTAACTTGCTCTCATTTTAACCTCGTGTTAACCCTGCTGTCTCGTATGTTGTTGCTCCTGATTTACAGTGATGTATGTGAGATGAGAATTAGACCCACTTGTGTGAGTAAGGGACCCAGGATTAGGCCCCACATGTGTGAGTAAGGGATGCAGGATTGGGCCCCGGGCATGTGAGTAAGGGATGCAGGATTGGGGCCTGATTCTCTTACCCACCCATAAAATCCCCGTCCTGTAAAAGAAAAATGTCATGCACAGACAGAATAAAAGACAAAGGGAGAGGAACTTTCCCTATATTTTTCTTTTTACTCAATCAGGGCCTGACTCAAAGATGACTGGGGTCAAGGTCAAAAGTCTTTCCACTAACCTCAGCAGGCTTTGCATCACAACCTTAGGCTGAGATTTTGAAAGAAAGCCTTAAAGGTGCCCTATTGAATTACAGTGGGAATTGGGCATCTAATTCCCTTAGGCTCCTCAGAGAATGCCAGCCTCACAGGACAGATCGCAGGCAGGGCTCAAACAAACCTGAGACTCAACTCCACTCCTTACAAAGTCTGCGGGAGTTCTGCCATTGATTTCCGTAGGGGCAGCATAGCGCCCCAGAGTCATGGCCAGAATCAGTGCTTGCAATTGCAAAGCGCTGAGTGTTTTGTAAGCACAGCAGCGATATTAGTCTGGAGCCCTGGATGCTAAATCACGGCTTCTCGGCTGAAGTGAGCATCTGGGCGACTGTGCCGTGTCCTCTCTGCAAAGGTAGATTTGGTTTCTATTGATAAAAGGGTAATAGCACAGGGAACCTGGCTGCAAGGTGGCTCACAACCAATTACAGTTGTCTCTGGGTAGAGCATCAGTGGCCATACAATTATCTCCCCTCACAGACAGATACAGCGGAGCTGCTCACCACAAACCTTTAGTCTTAGCAACAGAGTAACAGGCAAGGGGATTCCGTCAGCCTTTCTCCCTGTGCCTTAAAGACAAGAAAATCTAAACAATGGGCCACATGCTCCGCTCGCTGCATCGCAGAGGGGTGCTGGGAAGCCCAGAGGACTGATGAAGCGCCATCCACCTGACCCTCCACAGTAGCAGAGGCCCCTTCCACAAAGCCACCCGATGGTTGTGGCTCTGTGACTTCGGGGAGGAGCCAGGGAGCTGCCTTTTGGCAGGGAGTGCTCTTCAAGCAGTGGAATTGACATGGAAGTGACTCCCCTGGCTGGACCGGCATTATTTTCCCCACATCAGCATCTGTCGGTCCGCGCCCATTGGAGGTGGAGGTTGCAGGTACAGCAGAGGGAGCGAATGGCAGCATTGAATCATGCTGTGAGGAAGTATGGGGCTGTGACTAATGGAGAGGCAGGGCTTGGGACCCACAGACTTGCAGTCCAGTTTCCCCATGGATCCTTGAGCTATGTGCCGCTTGAGGGACACAGAACTGCCCCCCTTCTGCAAGACTGCAAGCCCCCTGCCCTCTAAGGTCACCATGCAGCAGCAAAAGCCAGAGCCAACGTTCTCGGACTGTAGCAAGCAAATTCCCCCACTCCTGGTTTCTCCCGCAGGGGAGCATGTGGCCCAGTGTCATCCCCTCCATTTTCTAAAGGGATTAGGAGACTTAATTAACATCCTGCTTGACGAGCCTGGCCCTACAATCCGAATAAAACAAGGGCATCTTGCAACTCCAGCAGCTGTTTCTAGCTCTTAAGCTGATTGAAACGTCATGGACTGCAGTAAGCCAAGACGGGTGAGATCTGTAAAATGATGTCTGTCAGGGACAATGTGCTGGGTTGCTAGATTAGCGAGGCTGAGCTGGGAGCAGCGAAGCCTAGCTGAGGAAGGAACATCTTCCTGGTGAGGCAAAGAGATTGCCACATGCACGGTCTGAGTTTGGTGTGGAACTCTCCCTCCACAGCCCTGTGGCAGAAGGGAGGATGGGAGGACACGCAGCTGTTGTTTTCAATAGGAATTTACTGAGAAGGGCAGCAGTAACAATAAAGGAAGGTTTGCCCAGTGGTTAGAGTGCTAGCCTGGGACTGGGGAGACATGAGCTCAGTTCCTTGCTCCACCACAGGTTTCCTGTATGACTTTGGGAGAGGTACTTGGCCTTAGTTCCCCACCTATCACTGCCTTACCCACTCAGGGTGTTGTGGGGATCAATACATTAAAGATTCTAGATGCTCAGATGCTACAGTAATGTGGCCATGTAAGTAGCACAGATAGAATAAGTCTTTGCACACCTATGATCCACCTATATGAAATCTCTACAAAGGACCAGCGCCAGAAACAGCTACTTCATGTCACCTTAAGTGACCACCCTAAGGTAGCAATGGGCGTGAAGCAAACCTGCCACATGTGAACACTTTGGAGAAATTTTGATCTGGAGCCAAACTTTGCAGCTCTATAATGAGGGGAAAACAAAAGTTTGCATCCGAACAACCTCCCTCTTTGACTTTGAGTCTGAAAGTTTGCAGTTCAGGGCAATATCTCGACTGTACAGGTTTTCCTAAAACCTCCAATGTGATTTTGTTTGACCGTTAGCTAAAAAGCACTCCCACCAGAGAGCTGATTTTTGCCAGTCCTTTACATCCTCACCCTTTAGCAAGATCTTGTAGAGGTAGTTGGTGGGTTGCTTGGTTGACTGATTTCACATTCAAATAACCAACAAGGGGAAAGGAGTAGAATCAGTTGTTCTCAAACTTTTCTGCTGGTGACCCCTTTCACATAGCAAGTCTCTGAGTGCGACCCCCCCCCTTATAAATTTAAAACACTTTTTTATATATTTAACAGCATTATAAATGCTGGAGGCAAAGTGGGGTTTGGGGTGGAGGCTGACAGCTCGCGACTCCCCCATGTAATAACCTTGCAACCCCTTGAGGGGTCCCGACCCCCAATTTGAGAACCCCCGGAGTAGATTTTGTTCAGTCATGAAAAATGATGGCAAAGGGCACCTGGACTAGAATTGTGTCTGCTCACACCAGGATGGAATTTGGGCCTAGGATGATTTTTATTTGAAAGCCTCCGTCTTCAGTCAGGTAAAGCTGCCTGGAGGCAGAACTGACAAGTCTCCTGAACAAATAGCATTTATGTGAGATGTTAAGTCTTTTTACTGTAGCAGCAGTGGGTGAAAACAGTACAGAACTTCTCAAATGCTGCCTGCCTGTATCAAATGATGTAAAGAAGGGAAAAACACACACACACACAACCCTTTATTATGTCTCAAGGGACATTTGAGTTTTACAGTACAGTAAATATATTGG
Source organism: Trachemys scripta elegans (assembly GCF_013100865.1). Taxonomy (NCBI): domain Eukaryota; kingdom Metazoa; phylum Chordata; order Testudines; family Emydidae; genus Trachemys; species Trachemys scripta. The sequence continues at coordinate 11,939,055 of NC_048303.1, read as the reverse complement.
CTCAGATTGTCTCGTGGGAGATGGCCTGGCTTGTAGGGGATGGCTCCTTACGCTGATCTCCTCTGTCCATGCGGAAGGAGGAGCAGCACCTCTACAATAGTGTACCCCATTATTCCCTCCCACTGAGAGCTGTCCGCAGGGTTGGGGAGCCACAGTTGGGGAGGAGCCGACTATGAATCAGGAGGGGGTGGCCTCTCCTGGCCTCTCATACTCTGTGTCCTCGTACCTATTACTCTTAAAGCTGGACTCACCTCACTCATCCTATCTTCTCTCCCTAGTAATGACATCCACCCTTCGCAAAGGCAATTAAAGCTTCACTCCGTATTTGACCATAATTCCCAAGATATTGGGTCACATTTATCCCAGGTGTAACTACATGTTGGTGGGTGAGGTGGCCCTGGGGAAAATTGCCTTTTGGGCAGAGCAGAGTTCAGGGAGAGGGAAGCTGGTGGTGGAGGATTCTCAGGCCTGGTCTACACTGGCGGGGGGGAATCAATCTAAGATACGCAAATTCAGCTACGAGAATAGCGTAGCTGAACTCGATGTATCTTAGATCGACTTGCCTCCCATCATGGCGCGGGGTCAACGGTCGCGGCTCCCCCGTCGACTCTGCTCCGCCTCTCGCCCTGGTGGAGTTCGGGAGCCGAGGGGGAGCGCTGCTGCATGCTAGCAATGCTGCCGTTTCTGGGAGCTATTCCTTTTCTCTGTGCAACTCCTGGGACTGCTATTTTTTACTGCCCCTATCCAGTTCAAGGATTCTTCTGGCATAATCCTTCTATTCTGACCGGTATTCAGCATGACCTTTATTTCATGTAGTGGGCCAAATTCAGAGATGATGTGTATGGTGCTATAAGCTAACAAGTCAGAGCAGCATGGTGTCCCTATTGAATTGCCCCCCGCCCAACATCAGTAGGTGGGTGTAGAAGGGTCTGAGTGAGTATGAGGTGGAGGATGGGCTGCTGTTTTGTAGTACACAATGATAGCACACAACAGTTTAGGACAGGAAGTCAAGCAGAATCTCACATCCAATCAAAACTTCCAGTGGATTTAGGTAGGCAGAATATAATTACTGGTATTGGAATGTGGCCGGGACACTGAGTCCAGCATCCAATATAAAATTCCTTGCATTGCCTTTCATGCAGATAATGGGCCAGATCCTCAACTGGTGTAAATCAGCGTAGCTCCTTTGAAGTCAATAAATGCCAGTTTACCCCAGCTGGGGATCTGGCCCAGTAGGCTTAAAGTCCTCCAGCTACAGCGCTCACTAGTTACCTATGTAAGGGCAAAGAAGAGAGGCTGGATCCTGTGGTTAGGTCTTGGGAGACCAGATTTAATATCCTGTTTCCTTTGGGACCTTGGCTGAGTCACTTAGCGTATCTGTGCCTAAGTTCCCCACCTGTAAAATGGGGATAATAGCACCGCCCTACCTCATTGGGGTATGGTGAAGATAAATACATTAAAGGCTACGAGACGCTCAGATGCTATGGTAATGAGGCTAGTATAAATACCATAAAAAGACGAAAGACCTTTGCTAACTCTATGTAGATCTCCTATAACAAAAATATGCTTTCCAAGATACCAGATTCCACTGAATTGGTTATAGACTGAACTAATCTATAAGGGCCAATTACATCATGACTTTTTTATCTGAAAAATCCCATTGTAGCCATTTCCTCACAGTGCTCAGGACGTGGAATTCACCTTGTATTTGTAATGCAGACAGGGTCATTTTAACTTTCTGTATTGGTTTATCAGCATCAGATGTAAAGATATACATGTGCAAATGAAAGAAATTAGTAGGAAGAGAAAATGCTTCGTTGGGATACTAAAATGGGTTTTATAGCTCTTATTCCAATCACAATTTAACCAGATAACTATAAGAAATACTATTTCACCCCCAGTTCAGCAAAGCACTAAAGCACATGCTTAACTTTAAGTATGTGAGGAGTCCCGTGGACTCTACAGTTTAATTTACTTCAATGAGACTACTCTTGTGCTTAAAGTTAAGCACGTGCTTAAGTGCTCTGCTGAATCAGGGCTTTTGTGTACCTCCTCACAGGCCTGATGAGGTTCAAGAGAAAAATATTTAGGGCATTGCTTTCAACACATTAGCCATGCAGGTTCATGAATGGAAACGTGCATGAATGTGAGTGCAACCGGAACGTTTGCATACCCAGCCGGAATGACTGCACACGCAAGTGTCCAGGTAGCCACAGTGCTCTTGATAAGTGGCGTTGGTGCATATTAGGTGTGCAAACGCGTATGGATTTTTGCATGCCTTAACATTTGAAATTGAGGCCCTCCTGGACTGCTTTATGATGACGCTCAGGGCCTGCGCCATTGTCGCTTTCCTGACTTTCATGGTGATTGATAATTTGTAGACACGATACAAGAAAAATCTTTGGAAAGGACGAATCCTTTCTCTGAGGAGAGCCCAGAGCTAGTTTGTGCTGTTTCAAATTAAGCCTCGACATAGGAATCCTAAAAGCAGCAGACAAAGCTTCACCCATTTCTCTCCTCACTATCATTAAAACTGAAGTGTGTTGTCTGGATCTAGTATTTTGCCTTTCCTTAAGAGCAGCTAATCTTTTTAGAACCATTTTCTGTTGCTGTCTTCAGACTATCGAAAGCCTTCTCCTCTGTGTAGTGAAATACAATGGCCGTCTTAAGCAGCTCCATGTCCTCTTCTTTTTCCACAGAGATAGAAGGAAAATTACAGCTTAACAAATCTGTCCTGTCTGAATTTCCCTGACTCCAATTTGCCGCTATCATTTTGAGTGCATCACTTTCCCTCCTTGCCACCCGCCTATTGCAGGGAGATTGCAAGGAACCTTTATCGTTTGCTGAACGATTCCCTGCAATCTGCCGTTTGCTATTTATTTTGGGCTCTTTTAAGCCTTTTTACTTGCTGCTACTTATTTTTGCTTCTCACCCAAGCTCTCGTCTTTCCAAACTGGTTATGTTTTTGTAATTTATGCTACTTCTTGCTGTACATTCTTACTTTACCAGAATCATCTCCCTTCCTCAATTGAGGTTCTAAAGGGGATGAATTTTAGTTACAAGCCTCTTCAACTTTTCCCACTTTTCCGAAGCCCATCTCCCCATGCTGTTTGGGATTCCAGGGCAGTTTATTGCTTTCCCCATTTGATTTTGCTTCATGAAAATCCCAAATCTAACACCGGCCATCGCACTGCAATCAAAACGCCCAGTGATGTCAATGGACCATACCCTGAAGTCTCTGCTCATTTTTGTTGCTTGTCCATACTCTGGCAAAATCCCATTGACTTTACTGAATTCCTGAAATTTGTCAATGAAAGGTCTACAGAACTGGGGCTATCGTTTTTGATCTTGCTCTGGTCTGCTCGTTGTAGAGCAAAATTCAGCCCTGTACACAGGGTCAATGGAACATGGTCTTATAGTTAAGACAGTGGATTGTCACTCAGAAGTAACTTCATTTCTTGACGCTACCTGTGTAGCCTTGGGCAAATCACTTATCTCTCTGTGCCAAAGTTCCTCATCTGTGCAAGGAAAATAATATTTCTTTTCGTCCAGGCTTTGTCTATCATGTTTATTTAGATTGTAAGTTCCTAGGGGTAGAGATTGTTGTCTACTCTGGGTTTTGTAATTGTACACTGTCTGGCACAGGGGTTCTCAAACTGAGGGTCGGGACCCCACAGGGGGTAGGGAGGTTATTACATGTGGGGGTCGCGAGCTGTCAACCTCCACCCCAAACCCCGCTTTGCCTCCAGCTTTTATAATGGTGTTAAATATATAAAAAAGAGTTTTTAGTTTACAAGGGGGGTGGGGTGTCACACTCAGGCTTGCTATGTGAAAGGGTTCACCCAGTAAAAAAGTTTGAGAACCACTAGTCTAGCACAATGGGGCCTATCCTAATTTGTTTCCTTTAGGGGTTACAGCAATATACATGCTTATTAAAGTTACCTTTATACATACCACTCAGGTTGTGCATAGCACCTGTTGTCCCAGTCAATAGCTGTAGAATTACAATTCCCCACTCCCTGGACCATAATCAAAATTCTGGGAATTCTTGCAGGACACTCTTATCTGTACACACATTTCCTGATCTCTTTGTGTTAACTGTCCTGAAGGCACATAGCAACCAACAGGAATCTTCTGACTAACCCCATTGTTCTGAACCTCTCTCCAAATTATCCCTGCTGCGTCAGCCACAAACATGATTGAATTTGTTTCTGCAGACTCCATCTCCCTCGCTAATATGGTGACAAGCACGCCCCTTGTTTTACGTTGCCTATCCCATTGGTCAGCTTTGAATCTTGGTATTTGCAGCATTCAGTCATTTCCTGGTGTGACCATGTCTCCTGTTCCAATAATATCATTCTGATCCTTGGAAACATATAACTACAGTTCAGCAGCCCTTAGTTACCTATGCTGATTGGAATGTACGCCACCAGCCTCCTTTCTCCTCTGCTTTACCAAGGCATCAAAGGCCTCCATTATCAGACCCACCGCTTCCTACATTATTAAACTGGAATTTAGAAAGACCCCTTGTCAGCTCCTCTTCTTCCTCAGCACTCTTTGCTACTTTTAATCAGCAGGTGAATTTATGTTTGAGTAGGAAATCTAGGTTTTTTTTCCACCCGTGGGTGATTAAGAATCGTAGACATAAAAATATTCTATTGAGGTTTTTTTCTCCTTCTAAGACTTGTTTTCTGTTGTGGGTATAATCCTGGAGTTGCAGGTTTAATTCGTGTTTTCCTGAGCATCACTTTGCAATTACATTGTGTTTTAGGGGGAAAATCAGGCTCTTTCTTAATATTAAACTGATCCTTTCCCCATTATCTTCTAATAACAAAGAGGTTCTGCTCTCTTTATCCTTTAATAACAAACTGATTCTGCTTCCATTGCCCCTTAATACCAAATGGATCATATTTCCATTGCCTCTTAATAAACAGATTCTACTTCCATTCCCCCTTACTGCTAAATGGCATTGTGCATCCTGAATAGCAAATTCTGCTCCCACTGACTTTAATGGAGATAGATTTAGGCCTACACAATGTAAGATACTTGGGGCTGAGATCTTGTCTGGATGTCCGTAAAGCGTAATGCAAGCATGTGGTGCTATATAAATAGCCATAATCAATAATCAATTACAAATGATTTTTTCCATAAATTTAGTTTTGCAAATGATGAAAATATTGACTCACAGATTCATAGAAATGTGGGGCTGGAAGGGACCTTGAGAGATCATCTATTCCATCTCTCCGGATGAAGTATACCTAGACTACCCCTAACAAACATTTGTCTAATCTGTTCTTTAAAACCTCCAATGATGGGGATCCCATAACCTCCCTTGATAATCTGGTCCAATGATTATCCATCCTTCTCATTAGAAAGTTTTTCTAAATCTTCCTCGCTGCAGATGAAGCCCATTACTTCTTGTCCTATCTTTGGTGGACATGGAGAACAATGGATCATCATCCTCTTTATAATAGCCCTTGGCATATTTGAAAACTGTTATCAGGTCCTTCCTCAGTCTTCTTTTCTCAAGACTAAATATGTCCAGGTCCTATGTTCCTCATAGGTCAGGTTTTCTAAACCTTTTATCATTTTAGTTTTTCTCCTCCAGACTTTCTCCAGTTTGTCCACATCTTTCTTGAAGTGGAGGCTAAAGCCTCACCAGTGCCTAATAGAGCAGAACAATGCTTCCCTATCCCTTTGTTTCTTAAATAAAATTATGGTTAAATGCAGCGTGGCTTCCTTCATGGAAAGAACGAAGTGCATGAAATACTGGAATTGTTTAGATTTGCCCCAAAGAAGGTTCAAGTTAAGACACATCTTTAGGGCTTTTTAAATGCATCTGAAAATGTCTCTGTTTTCTGGTTTTAAACAAAGTATTTGCTGGTTCTTAAACAGGGCTAGATTCTAATTGTAGTAGGAGATTTTTGGGTGTGTGCTGATCAGGATAGAATGCCCACGCCCTTGGGGCGGCTTGAGGTGTGGCACAGTCGATTGCCACACAAGGCATTTTAAGGGTGTGTTATTACACAATAGCTGCACACCCTGCCATGTCTCACTACGTTTTATTAGAGATGGGCCTGGACCAAACTCCCAATTCCAAGCAGCCCTAAAGTTTTGATGAATCCAGATGTGCACCCAAAATTAGCAGCTCAGATGTGTCTCTGTTGTTATATGGTATCTCTGTAACGAAAACCACATATAAAAAAACCCTCAAATATTTTACCATGGAGGAAAATTAAGGACAGCCCAACACCATAGTGGGAGCTGAGGGTGCCTTAGCATCTGGCCAAAGATGCACAGAACCTCACAGGTACCCCCTGAGGGCCTACATTGGCATAGCTCTGTCTCTCAGGGGTGTGAAAAATCCGCATAAGCATCTAAGGACGTAGTTAAGCCGACCTAACCCCCAGCATGGACAGCGTTAGGTCTACAGAAGAATTCTTCCATCAACCTAGCTAATGCCTCTTGGGGAGTTGGATTACCTACATCAATGGGAGAACCCCTCCCGTCACTTTATTAAGTGTCTACACTGAAGCACTACAATGGTGTAGCTGCAGTGCTGCAGCCGTGCCGCTGTAGTGTTTTAAGTGCAGACACAGCCTAAGTAAGCACAGAGCATTCTCTTTGAGAACAATCCATGGAGTCCACTAGGGACTTTGCTAGTGCTGTTGATTTTAGTTGGAGGGCACTTAGATTTCCAAGAGGTCTAGAGGATTAAACACAAGGGGTGATATTTACCTCTGTGCAGAAGGCTAGCAGAGGGGGCCCTATTCTGAGGACTTGAGTTGGATTTACAAGGGGCCCAGTCCTTATGCTGGCCTTCTGCGTGGAGGTGAATTTCACGTCGATTGACATGTCTCTGACACTGGTTCATTGCATGGCCTTAAGTAAGTCTCCTAACCTGCCTGCCTCATTTTCCTTGTCTATAAAATGGGGATAACAGTACTTTCCTATCTGTCTCATTGAGATATTGTGAGCATTAAATTCCTATGCTTGCTAAGTGCTTTGAACGTGTAGAGCATTGTGCCAGTGCTATGCGTTATTACTGAATTGAAGGACTACCAATTGAATAAGGACTATTCATGCAAATTATGGCTTGCCGGGTTATGTCCTTAGGGTCTGGCCTGAAATTCCAGTTTAACCTCTTGCGTGGCTACACAGTATTTCATTGCCACTAATGTCTTATTCATCCTTGTCTTAAAATTCTACAGGGATGGGGCCTCAGCCATCTCCTTTGCTAATCCATGTCCAGTTAGTCTCAGACAGATACTCTTCAGTGCCCAGACTCTTTCTTCTTTACCGCTAGGTCATTATTCCTTGGCTTACCACCCAATTCTGACTCCGCAGATGATTTTATTAGACTAATTTTTAAGCGGTGTGGGGGATATATTTAAATGAAACACGTCCAAGGCAAATTTATGGAAAAGTCTTCACTTTCTCTGTGCCACATGATTGAATAGGGGGGCAAGAGATGCAACCTCCTTATTAAAATAATATAATTTCTATCTCAGATAGGAACCAGGGATGTTTTAATGACTGGGCTCATTAGACGGACTTTCCACTTAAAGTGTCTACCTGGCAATTAAGGCTGAAAAAAGCATGACTGATGACCACACCTTCTGTGACTTAATGGGGAGTCTGAAGGCTGATCTTATTATCACACTGATACAGTCTGTGATAAAAAAGAATTTAAGATACTCTCCTGAGATTTATTTGCCCATTAAGAAGTTGCCAGTGGAAGGTTAAGAGTACTTGTAAGGTCAAAACTGAACGGAATACAATAATAAATGCTTGGAAGCAGTGTGGTCTGTTGGATGGTCCACCGGACGGGGATTCAGGAGACCTGGCTCCTAGTCACTGACCGGCTCTGCTGGGTGACCTTGGGCAAATCATTTCACCTCTGTTTCCCCTCCCTCCATCTGTTTTCTCTATTTAGACTATAAGCTGTTTGAGGCAAGGGCTCTGTTTTAGTGCCTAACCCAATGGAGCCCTGATCTCACCACTGGAATATAAATAATGACAATAATTGCTCACAGACTGAAAAGTACAGCACTCAGAGTCCTGGCCATGCAGGGTTCCAGGTGAAGAATTTTTCACTTGCACCTGTTGCCCAACTGGCAGGAATTGCTGCGCGGAATAAATACAAGAGGTCAGCTCCCCAGCTAGCGTAAATCAATCTGGGTAGCTCTATTAACATCAATGGCGCTATGCTGATTTGCACCATGTGAGGATCCAGCCCGAGGGCTTTATTTTGCCCCATGTACAGAGTGATCCCTGGAACAGTCTAATTCAATGTGAATTATTACAGATTTTCCTGTGTGGATAATGAGAGGCATGTGGCCGTTGCAATTCAAGGGATTAAAATAAACACAAGAAGCTACCTTTAGAAGGGTTAAGGGAAGAGGAAATCTGTTGGTCTGTTACCTTTGTGTCTTCAGATGGATCTTTTTTCCCTTTAGCAATGAGTGATACTTGTACATTTTTTTAAAATGTTGCTAAGCTCTTACCCATGCTGTATAAGATACACAAATGCTGCTAAATAGAACTGAGGAGATGATTGCCCAGAAAACGAGTGGTTTGCATTAAAAGAAAGGAAAGGGGTTTGTGTTGTACAAAAAAACCTTCCTCGTTGAGAGCAGATTTTTAATGGTCCGAGAGGTAAGGAGTGGCTAGAATTCAAACCAGGGCAGTTTGCAGAGGGGAAGGAAGGGAATGGTGAAGTATCAGCATTCCCCTCTAATGCCGTCTTCTTGGATCCTCAACCATTCCCATGCCAGCCCCATCCTCTTGAAACCCTGAGCAATGAACTCCCTCCCAAAGTTCCTATTTTTCCTTTTGTTCCCTCTACCCACCCGCAAGATTTCCACGTGACAGTTCTCCACCTAGCTCAGGAGGGAAGACTGTGGCTTCCTTTGGATCCCAGCGATGTCATTTGGTCAAAGGCGTCTCTTCTGAGTATTAATCTGGTCCACCACCCTCAGTATGCTGCCTTCTCAGCACATGCATCTCCTGCCAGCCATTGTGCAAAAGACTAGGGGTCAAATTTTCAGGTGCACCTAAGTAACTTGGGAGCCTCAGTCTCATTGAAAGGCAGTGGCACTTAGCTTCCTAAGTGCCTAAGTCACTTTTGAATATGGGGTGTAGGCTCCTAAACCACTTAAGGGCTTCTGAAAATGTTAAGCAAGACCCTTTGTAAGGTAGCATGATAATTACACTTATAATTCTCTCATACCGTAATCACAGGCTTCTGCAACAGGTTATTTTGCTAATCTAAATTATTTCAGTGCCAATGGCTACAGTGGCAATTACCATTAAGGGCAGAACTGATCAAAGAAAGCCTGTAGCCCCCTTATGGCACCAGGATATGTTGTGCAAATGAATTTTAGACAGTGTCTTTCTGTTCCTTCCAAAAAAACAAACTGCCCAGCACAGCCAAGCTGGGGACACCAAGTTGAGCCAGCAGAAATTCTGGGAGTTCATCTGATAAAACCTGGCTCATCCATTCACCCGTAAAGTAACAAGAAAATTGTACACATCTGTTTGCCTGGTGTGATTTCTACCACCGTTTTATGGAGCACATAGATTTGGTGCTTGTATAGGTAAATGTTCGTGATGATTTTACAAGGCTGATCTGAGGTCCCAGCTCTGATGGGTCAGACATAAAAACTGGCAGCAACCAACAGTGTATTGAAACATTACATGAAAAGCTGCTCACCTTTGATTGATCTCGCCAGAGTACAAACAGTTTGGTTTCCACTGACACATCTCTGACTGACACCCAAGCAGTGCATGGAATGGTGAACCTGGTGATTCTGTTGTCATGGCAAGGGCTGGTGAAAGATTAACAAGATTTATATCCAGCAAAACAGAGTTGGAGAAGATGGACAAAAGACAGAGGTTATGCAGGTATGGCTGATAGTGCCCTAAAGCTGTTCGGTGGCTTATGTGAAATAAGTCAATGGGCTTGGTTCCTTTAGACATCACAAAACCCAACACTACAATTGACACCCCCTGTTAAAGGCCTCAGCAAAGAGACTAGCTGCTAAATTGGCCATGAGGGTAAAAAAGCAACTCAAGTTGTACAATTCAGGAAGCGCTGCCTTCTACCAGGAAAGGAAGGAGCATGAAAGACTCCTTGAAGCCCACTAGAGCCCTTGCTATGCGGATCTTACTTTGATTGGGAAGTGCTAGATACTCCAGTGAAGGGGTAGGAAAGATGATCTAGATAATCTAGTGCTGCATCCATTGATTGTGAGGTGATGCTGGCCAGATAAGTATATGGATCAATGAGTACTATGGAAAACCCTAAGATAAATATAAGTATCCTCCCATCCCCAGCAGTGGTCCCTCCACAACAGGGAGGCAGCATATGTGGCAGTCATTACTTGTGCTGTACAGATGTAAATAGAAGATTTCTGTCTCCGGCATTGTCAATCCATCACCTTTCACTAGCTCTGAACACAAAAGGAGTAACAAGAAAATAAAAGAAACACTGTAGCCCAAAAAGCCATTCTGTATTTTTCACAATTATATAAATTATACCCTTCCCTTACCCTTTAATCACTGGGCACATAACATGAGCTTGCAGCAGAATCGAATCCTTCCCATTAAAGTTTCAGAGCAGAAATACACGCCCCGTCTGCCTGGTTAGCAAGCAGCACAGTGCACTAGCCTTTTTCTTAAAATCTGCTTTACAGCAGGATTTTTCACTTTCAAGGCTGGCCGTTCCTTTTATTTTCCATCCAGGGGGGGAAATATATTTTCACGATTGGCCTTACCTTTATTACCTCAGCGTTCTTTGAAAACATTTACTTAGTGCTTCCAGACTCAGTGCGGATGCTCTGATGTGCCCATGTGCACTAGATAAAGGTGGAAAGAAAAGACAAAGATCAGTTAGGGCTCCATTGTGGCTCCGGCGGGTAGGTCTCTGCACGTGGGGTGAGGCATAGGCCCTGCCTGAGAAGTGGTGGCTGGCAGCAATTTATTATTATTGTTTTATACTATTTAGTTGTATTACAGCAGCATCTTGCCATCCCCCAAAACATTTATTCACCTGCTGCACCTGCACCCCAGGTGTGTTATCGTTTTTCTAATCTTTGCCTGTCTGGGATTTGTAAACTCCTTGGGACTGGGATTGGCTCTGTCTGCGTCTGGTACAGAAACGTACATGCTATTGGCACCTGACACATTCTACAACTTCTATGGCTGCTCATTCTGCTGCTAATGATCATTTTAACCCACTAGTGAGTGGGTGCTATAGGTCCCTGTGATGGGTTGCCCCCCATTCTGGGGTGCCACCTGATGTACTGGGGTACCACTGAGCCTGCCTGTTCCACCAGCCTGGGCTCCCTCACCCTGTCCTGCTAAGCCAGACCCCCAGGCCTCCTCTAGCACATACACAGGTAGGAACACACCCAGCTGCAGAAAGACACAGACACTGAAATCAGCACTGCCTGGGAAGGCTTTCAGCTAAGGAATTGCCCAGCACTCAAGTGCACTCCCCCTCTGGAGAGTAAACCCAAAATTGCATTGGTTTGTGCTGCACCGAGAACTGTACGGTGTAAGCTCAGTGAAATTCGCCCTCTCCCTCACTGTGGAGAGAGATATGCACAGCTTTTTGACCCCCTCCCCAGTTATGAATTACACAAACTGGGTTTAAAATAAAACAAGTTTATTAGGTACAAACGGTGGATTTTACGTGATTATAAGGAATAGCCAACAGATCAAAGCAAATAAACAAAAAATGCAAACTGAACTTAACACACTAGATAGATAGGGTATAAATTAGCAAATTCTCACCCTGAGTGATAAACAGGCTGGCAGACTCTTAAGGCACAAGTTGCCTTGGCTTTCCCAGGTTTTCTTACACAGGCTAAAGATCCTTCTGGCCTGGGACCATCACTTCCCACAGTTCGGTCTTTGTTCCTCTGGTGTTTCCAGGTGTGTTATTGCAGGGAGAGTGAGGTTCCCCCCAGGATGTCATTGTCCCCCTTTTATGTCTTCTTCCCACTTGCTGGAAAGCTCTTTTGCTGTGACCTGGGTCAAAGAGTTCCCATTGTGTAGTGCTCTCTCTGAGAGGTTTCTATTGTACACAGTTCCTGGGGTAATCCTTGTGCTTGTGTGCATGTCCTTAATAAGCCATTAACATTGTTTGGCCTTTTTACTGTTGTAACTGAAAGACTGCTTGTGGGTGCTTTCAACCTCACAACATGTTTCAGTACCACATACATAGCCAAACTTCATAACTTCACATACGATGATAACACATACACTCCAATGAGATATTAATGTCTAGCAGATTAAGACTTTTAGAATGATACCTCACAAGACATACTTTGTACAAAACATATCCTAACTATACGACAGTGGTGAATATTGGGGTGTCAGGTTGTCATAGTCCCCTTCTGTGCTGATCTGCAGAGGCTAGGAGTCTTTCAGTGCCCCAGTTTGAAAGTGTTGGCTCTTTAGCTCGAACTGTGGCAGCTCATGCTTTTAGCTTTGGAAGTCTCTGATTCAGTCCTTAGTCGGGTGGTCACTCACGCATTCCCAGAACATTCCGGTATTTCCAGGCCTAGGCTCACCTCCGCCAGGGTGACAAGGTCACACTGCACAGAGGACACTATTTTGTAAAGTGTGCCTTTCTATCCCCACGCACATCATGCCAGCTAGGATGGAGTAGCTTGCTCTTCCCCCATCTGATACTGGACAAAACCATGTCCCAGGTTATCTCAGTACCCGACAAGGCACAAAACACCCAAAAAGAGGACCGTCCCGCTTAAAACTGGACTAATGGCCTGCCTAATCCTTAGTGTGTCGACCAAGATGGCGGCCATCGTAGAATTAATAGCTCATCTGTGACAGTTCAGGACACAAGGTGCTCTGCTTGGGCAATACGTGGTGGGCATTCAAGTCTCTTTTAAAGAACTCAAACTCCATAGTTGACAGGAAATTCTTTGAGATCCTTCGGGGAGCTGGACTGGACGACTTAATTCAAGTTTTGAATGGACACATATGACGTGTCAGCATTTGTGCGGGTAATCCCTGAATTTGTGCAGGCAGGTTGCATGACTGATTATCCCTCCCAGTACACAAACAGAGGTGCAGTTACTTCAGGGGGCAGGTATACAAATGTGAAGGCTGAATATACAAAGGTGGAGGTTGTGATACACACTCGCTTTTCCCTGGGGTAAGACAGCCTGCACTAATTCAGATTTGTCCCAACAGGGCTTTTCCTTATCTATTTTCCATAGGTCTGTGTATTATTGTAGATTGATGTAAATCGTGCAAATTGCTAGTCTCCTTGTCTCCTGCAGAAAGGAGTGTCCCTCTTTTAAAAATAGGAACTCATTCAACGGCATTCAAAGCAGAAGGAATTTAAAGGGCCAGGCCTGTATGTTTTTATCTTCAGGCACAGAGATTTACACATGCACTCCCATCGCCGTTAAAGTTACCTGCTGGAAGTGTAAATCAGATTTCACTATGTTAGACTCCATATATTCCAGAGAGCTCATGTGAGACATCAGAAAAAAAAAAAAAAATACACTGACGATTTTGCTTTGACTTTTAAAGGCTGAATTGGGCTATATGTATTCAGTCAAATATGAAGTTCTTGTTACCCTCCTGATGCTTTCACTATGGAAGAGGGTTTTTTTTTACCACCTAGACCAAGAAGCTATTTGGTTTGATGTAGATTCAAATTTTCTTTTTAAGCATAACATGAAAATACAGCAGAGGAAACTATCTTAAAATACACAGAAGAAAATGCACTTCTGAAAAAACATTCGTTCGTGTGAGTAGTTTGCATTCACGACACAAAAGTAGATACACAGGCGCACATGGCATTGAGGAACTTATGTGTATTTAACTACACCATGTATTTTCATATACAAGCTGCTTTTACAGGGCCTGAGAAAGACCTGGAGCTTATAAAGTCATGTAGCCAATGAATGTGGGTAACTTGCCAGTAACTGTGTTCATTTCCTACCCAGCACGTCATTTGGGAGGCGGGTTGGAAAGCAACCTTACCTGATGACCCAACAAACCTATGTAAATAAGCCTTCCAAACATCCTGCTAGTCCAGGAAATGTTTGGGTTCCCTACCCAACAAATTTCAGAGTAGCAGCCATGTTAGTCTGTATTAGCAAAAAGAACAGGAGTACTTGTGGCACCTTAGAGACTAACAGATTTATTAGAGCATAAGCTTTCGTGGACTACAGCCCACTTCTTCGATGCATATGCTTATGCTCTAATAAATTTGTTAGTCTCTAAGGTGCCACAAGTACTCCTGTTCTTTTTGCTACCCAACAAAATATCTCCTGCTTCTCTGGGACTGGATGGGCAGCTGCCTCTCCCAGCCCCTCCAAAAATACTGCTCCAGACATAGGAGGCGATTGTGTAAAGACCTGATCAAATACTCATTGTCTTCAGTGGTCATTGCATTGGCCTTTAATCCCTAATTTTGTGGTCCCCAAGGACTGGGGGTTGGCCTGCCTGTAACTCCTGCAACAGCTCTTTAGTGAATCACCAGAAATGCCTGTTGATAGAGACAAACAGCAAAATACTGCTCTTGGTCACAGCTCTGCAACCTCATTAGGGATGTACAGCTATAAGTGAAAGCAGAACTTGGCCAACATCTTAACTAATAGGTTCTTCTGTGCCACTGACTGTATGTAACACCCCCTGGATGAAGTGGGAATATCCCAATCTAAAAGCATGAGCCTCTACTGCTTGAGGTATAGGACTGAGGCCGATTCAGCAAGGTACTTAAGCCAGATGCATGACTTTAAATGCTATTCTCTTGATTCTGCCCCCACTGAATTCAGTGGGAGTGCTGTCCTTGACTTTGATGGGAGCAGGATCAGAGTCAATATGCACAACTTCTGAGGTTGCTCACGGGCTTGGATATTGCTTAGGAGGCGGAGGGCAAGTGAGTCTATAAAAAGGTATATAGTAAATGTATATTGCTCTGTAATAGATCACATAGTTCCACATAGCTCTGCTGTTTGTCACATGAATAGTCCCTCTGTATATGTGGTTTGTATGGGTATATATTAGGTTGATTTGAGTTTTGCAGAGACAAAGTGAGTGAGATAATTTCTGTTATTGGACCAACTTCTGTTGGTGAGCGAGACAGGTTTTTGAGCTTACACAGTTCTTCAAGTATGGGAAAGGTACTCAGAGGGCAGATCTACACTACACCCTTACCACCGTATAACTCTACATCACTCAGGGGTGTGAAAAATCCACGCCCCTGAGCGACGCAGTTATACCAACCCTAAACCCGCCGACATAGCTACCGCCTCTCACAGAGGTGGAGTTATTAAGTCAATGGGAGATCTCTGTCCCATCAGCTTAGAGTGTCTTCACCAGATGTGCTACAGCGGCACAGCTGCATCGGTACAGCTATGCTGATGTACATTTCTAATGTAGACCTGCCCTGAATGTCACAGCTGAATACAAGGTGGAACAGATTTTTTTGCATACGTAGTTAACATATATTTCAAGGGGCCATTCAAGGGACGGGGGGAAAGGCAGCTGCAGAGGGGGGGAGAGGAGAGAGGGGGTTATTGGGTTGTAGACTGCTGTAATAAGCCATAAATCCAGTGTTTCTATTCTGTCCGTGATTTTTAGTTTCTAGCAAAGTTATGAATTTAAGCTCCCAGGCTCATCTTTTGAAGATGTTGTGCAGGTTTCTTTTGAGGACGAATACTGAAAGGTCGGATACAGAACGATCGCTTTGTGAAAAGTGTTCACACACAGGTGACACGGTGTTTTTGTCTTTTATCGTTTTTCTGTGTGAGTTCATTCGAGAGTGTAGTGATTGTCTCGTTTCACCCACATAGTTGTTATTGGGGCATTTAGTGCACTGGATGAGGTACACCACATGTTGTGATAGGTATGTGTAGGATTCATGGATCTTGAAAGGTGTGCTGGGTTTGATAATCATTGTAGCAGTGGAGATATATCTGCAGGTTTTGCATCTGTTGTTTGGAAAGGCTCTGGTGCTGCTTTGAGTTGGTGAGTCCTGGTCTGTGGGGAACTTGCTTCTCATGATGAGCTTGAAGTGGTTGGAGGGTTGTTTGAAGGTCAGAAGAGGAGGGTACAGCCAGGAAGGATTTCTTTCGGGATCTTGTTCCCATCAAGGATGGGTTGCAATTGTTTAGTGATACCCTGTATGGTTTCAGTGTGGGGTGGTAGGCAACAATTAGGGGTGTGCGGTCAGAGGAGTTTTTATTTCTTTATTGAAGCAGGTTCTCTAAAGATATTTGGATGACTCATTCTATGATACAATCTACTTCCCTGGTAGAGGGTCCTTGTCTGCTGAAGGCAGTTTCAAATGAGTTAGGTGAGGGTATATATCCTTGACTTTCTCCTCAGAGCTCATTCAGTGGTTTCTGAGTGGCTGGCTGTAGATAACAGATTTCTCGGTGTGTTTGGGGTGGTTACTGGGTTTGTGAAGGTAAGTGTGGTGATCTGTGGGCTTGTTGTATATAGTTGTCTATAGGGTTCCATTGTTGAAACTGATTGTGGTGTCCAGGAAATTGATGCTATTGTGGGAGGTTCTAGAGAGAGTTTAATGGCTAGGTGGTGGTTGTTGAAGTTGTGATGGAAATTTATGAGTTTTGCACATATATATGTGTATATATATAATTGTGTGTTAATATATATATAATTGTGTATATAACCATATGTAACTCCAAGGAGATTACCTAGATTCCTGGGGCTCTGTCTGCTGGCAGCTCAGGGAGAGGCACACTGTCCCTGGTAGGGAGGGGGAGCCAAGGCAAACTCAGAGTCGGCCCGGCAACCAATAGGGAGTGAGATGCCCCTCCCAGGGACATGGCTGGCTCTAACTTTTTTGCTGCCCCAGGCAAAAAACAAGAGCACCGCCCCACCGTAACACCCCCCCTGAATGCCGCCGACCCCCCCCCCCAGCGCTGCACCGGGCCGCCCAAACCCACCCCCCCC
>NC_048303.1:11769535-11912146 GCF_013100865.1 Trachemys scripta elegans | reverse complement strand
AGTGACTTTTCAGAGTTGACTTTAAAACTCTGTACTCCAGCGATGCTGGGAGTTCCCATCCCCTGAATCCCCTCCCTTCCTGCAAAGTGAATTTAAAGCTCAGGAGAAAGGCCAGGAAGAAGGCATTTGAATGTAAAGGACATACAGACATGTCCTAGTATGATCTCACCCATGCTGCTCCACCAGTATGCTCAACCCCGACATCTCCTGGGCCACTCAATCTTTGGCCAATTGTGCCAATTAGTGATGGAAGTTTTTGTGATGTGACCACACACATTATTAATTATTATTATTATTGTAGCAGTGTCCATTGGCCCCAGTCACATAGGAAAACAGAGCTCTGCCCCAAAGAGCTTGCCATACAAGGCTATAATCATGCACTTGACTCCATGTGGTTGGACCCGTGTACCCATTCAGTGGGGCTGTGGGTGGGTGCAGAGGCCAGCCATGTGATCCTGGTCGCAGGATCAGGACTTCAGCAACTGGCCGGCGACTGCCAGACTCATTCTTTGCCTGTAGCAGGTTAGAATCGGACTGAGTGCTTTTCCCAGTGCAGCAGGGTAAAAAAAAGAAAATGGAGACAAGCATTTCTCCTAATTGACCTGATGCTTTCTCTTCCTTTCATTCAAATGCATCATTTCATGTGTCTCCATTTCCTCTTCCCCACCCTCCCCGTCGGTAAAGTCTCTGAGCAAAACTCTAAAATTCAGTTTGCTTGACCTAAATAATTGGGTGGATGAGCCATGAGTTTATTACATCCTGCATAGGGGAAAAAAAGATGAACTGGTCTTTGTGGGGGAGGCTGGGCTATATTATTACAGTATCTTTAGTCTGCTCTCTCCCAACCCAGCAATAAAACTTTGTGGTAGTGCATCTAGCAATATGCTGATTTAAATGCAGCTTTCTGTATCCGTTCCGTTCCCCTTCCGCCCCCCCCCCCAAACCTCTGTCTTTTTGTTTGATCAGTCCCTTTAAAAATCTGAGTCTTATGCCGTGAGGGGGACGATGTTTTATCCCATTTCTTTTCTTCGTTGTTTCAATCATACAGCGGGTAGGTGAAAAACAGGCAGGTAGCGCTTTCTGCACCACCTTCTTGCCTTAAGGGAAAAACAGTAGGTATTAGGGTGGGTGGTTTTAATAATAGGTTATCCTGGAGACAAGATGTTCAGAAGGGAGGTGTGCTCAAGGAAATATTTGCCTTTTTGGTTTTTTTTGTTTTTTTTTTTAAATAAAAACTTCTGACTATCTTTTGTAATGTGCGTTTTAAGATTCCGAGCTCCTTTTTTGCAAGGCAAGAGATGAATTTTGGAAGGCTGTAGAAAGCAAGGGACAAGGGGAGCTTTGTCATTTTAGCTATTGAAGGACGGAGGGCCAGCTCCTCATCTGGTGTAAATCACTGTCGCTTCATGCAGTGACACCTGTTTACACCCAGTTATAGTCTGGCCCATACTGATGAAAATTGTCATCCGATGATTGTTCATATCACTTCTGTGGCTCCTTTCTTCTAAGTGTTATATTAATTATCCACTGCATGTGCTTAGCCCTATTTGTTCAGAGGGACAAACTGAGGCAGGAGAGATTAACTGACTTGCCTGAGGTCACCCAACAAGTCACTGGCAGAGCTGGGAATAGATCCCCGAAGTCCCGATCCCCACAATCCCCAGCCCCTCCCAGACAATGGCCTAGCTAATACTGAATGAGATGACCAGGAATTATTAAGCAC
This sequence comes from Trachemys scripta elegans, assembly GCF_013100865.1. Classification (NCBI taxonomy): domain Eukaryota; kingdom Metazoa; phylum Chordata; order Testudines; family Emydidae; genus Trachemys; species Trachemys scripta. The sequence goes on along the minus strand of NC_048303.1, from coordinate 11,910,423 downwards.
CGGTCAGCGTATCTCTTAGAAAGTGTCTGCTGCGGTTTGACAGATTAGCCTACTCTCGCATGCACATCTTAATTGCCTCATTACCACGATGCACAAATAAAAAATCATACCTTTATGGGATGATTGATGTAGCAGGGAGTGATGCAAAGGGACAGGCAGAATAGGGAAACAAGCCTGTCTGCAAAGGGAACCATACAAGGGGGAAACATTCAGAAAGTCCATCGACTTCTACATCCAGCTGACAAGTTTGACGCTGGAGAAAAGGCTTTGGAATGAGGGGCACATCCCCAAATGGCAGAGCCAGGGCGATTGAACTGCTCCTATTATTGTTATTTATGGGGCACAACCAGTGTCCACAGCATTGCACCGTCGTTGGTGAAGGGTGGCGAACATAGAGCAGCTCCCTGCTCCAAGGAGGTAGGCAAACAGCAGCAGTATGATGCAAGCCAAAGCCAGGGTGAGAAAGGTCTATTCTAAGCGGAGCGCTTCGGCAAATCGGTGAGCTGCTGATGAGGTGGGACTCGTTTCTCTACTGCGTCTACACTTGGGGTTTTAGACCTGAAACTTGCTGATGCGGGATTTCTAAATCTCGGTAACTGAGAATGATTGATGGTGTGTAGGACAGTGACAAGACTCAGCAGAGAGAACATAGTCAGCAATATCTTCTCCTCAAGGGACATTGTTTAATGAGAAAAGCAAAGCAAGTAAACACGAGCAAAAAAAAAAAAGAGAAACTCCCCCACTGATCTCTGACTTCTGGGTATGGACCATAACCTTCCGATGGACCATAACCAAGCAGCCAGTGTATAGCCCTTCCCCTTCATGCTGGGGCACGGGGAGGGTGAAAGTTAGCTGAGTTTAACCCCTTGTTCAGTTGAAACCACATAGTATCACTGTCATACACTGACCAGGTGTGACTGGGATTGGGTGGAATTTGGGTCCAAAATGATGGTCCATCTGCTTCCACTGTAAAACGATTTGCCCTTATGTTTTGATGCTTTTAATTAGCAGTGAATGGGGGTGGGGTGGAAGGGCAGGAAGAAATCACAAGAAACTTTGGTTTTGCCAGGAAATATCATTTTGACACTTGCTAGCAGATGGTGATCTGATGCAATCTAAGGCTCTTTTATACGCAGCACAGAATTCAGAATGAGTGTGAGTACTGTGACCAGCGGGTAACATCTCACTCTGCTGTTGGTTTTGCCTTGATGCACAGAATGTATTCTGTAGGATGTGGTCTCTTGGAGGAATATTCAGTGACGGAAGAACATCTCTTGACAAACTGGTTTCTATCTAATTGCCATCTTCTCAATAAAAAATGCTCCCAGAACTAAACAGCTGTCAGCACTCACAGGATCTGAGGGGTAAAATTATAGCAAACAAGAAGCCAGGAAATATAAATTTGGAAAAGGGAATTCTTGGACATTTGTTTTTGCAAATAAAACGCTCTGTATTATAATAATATTACATGCAAGCATGCAATTAAGTTTGAAAATTGCAAGCTTCCACCAAAGGGTCAGGCAGTTGGAGTTTTAAACATTGTGTATTTAAAGGGACAGCATTAGAGATTCAACATTGAACCTGCCCTGCCTAGACTGGATGGATGGATGGATAGAGAGGCAGAATTTGGGCAAGTATGAAGATAGACAGATAGATGCATTTTATAAATAAAAAATTAATACAGTCCCCCAATCATAAGAAGAACATAAGAATGGCTATACAGGGTCAGACCAAAGGTTCATCTAGTCTAGTGTCCTGTCTTTCGACAGTGGCTAATGCCAGGTGCCCTAGAGGGAAGGAACAGAACAGGAAATCATCAAGTGATCCATCCCCTGTCGCTCATTCCCATCTCCTGGCAAACAGAGGCTAGGGACACCATACCTGCCCATCCTGGCAAATAGCCATTGATGGACCTATCCTCCATGAATTTATCTAGTTCTTTTTTGAACCCTGTTATGGTCTTGGCCTTCACAACATCCTCTGGCAAGGAGTTCCACAGGTTGACTGTGCGTTGTGTGAAGAAATACTTCCTTTTATTTGTTTTAAACCTGCTGTCTATTAATTTCATTTGGTGACCCCTTGTTCTTGTGTTGTGAGAAGTAAACAACACTTCCTTATGTACTTTCTCTACACCAGTCATGATTTTATAGACCTCAATCATATCTCCCCTTAGTCATCTCTTTTCGAAGCTGAAAAGTCCCAGCTTTATTAATCTCTCCCCATACGGAAGCCGTTCCATACCCCTAATAATTTTTGTTGCCTTTTTTTGAACCTTTTCCAATTCCAATATATCTTTTTTGAGATGAGGCTCAGCTATTGTGGGCATGAACACATGGGGATGCTGTAAGGTTTTTATACCCTGCCTGCTTCTAGGGTTGGAGCAGACAGGCAAAGTGGAGGGATGCAGGGCTCACCAGCCGTGGCACACGGATGAGGGGTCTCAGGTGAAGTCTGTCAGCCTTGACAGTGGTCCTGAGCCATGCAAAGCCATTGCTGCAGCTTTTAGCTGCTAACACCTGCTGTGCATTGTATCTGAATTTCTCCTGGCAGCCTTTTATCTCTGCCTAGTGTCTGGCTTCCCAGGGTGTGGTCCCCGGAGATGGTGAAAATGATGGAGAAGATAACAGGAGAATGCTGAAGTGGTGCTGTTTAGCCTGTATGCCGCTCACACAGAGTTAGTCACACAGAACTGCTCATAGTCAGTTATTGGCATATACACAGCTCCACTTTGGGAGCAGTGGCCTGGTGCTAGAGTGCTACTGAAGATGGATACATCCTGCAGATTAGCCCAAACCAACTCAGCACTGAACTTTGAGGGAACAACCCAAAACCCTGCATGTCAACACCCCAAGCATTGGGACAATTCAGAGGCAGGTTTGAATTCTGACAGAGCAGAACAAACCAACAGCTACCTAGGACTTTTGCACATCAGGGCCACTCTGAACCTCTCGGTGGTAGCAGGGAGAGAGCTCACATCCTCCTGCTTCTAACACAGCCCCTATCACTTGACCTCAGTGAGAACACACACACACACACACACACACACACACGGTTATTTTTACTTTTATTAGCTGTATAGGGCTTATGAGACATGGCTGATCAATGCCGATACCATCCACTAGAGGGCATTATACTCAAACACACTAACCAGTTCATTCCTCAGCCTCCTTGAAACAAAGGTGACAGTATAAATCCTCTTAACATAACTAGGGAAGCGGACCAGTTCCAAGTGCCCTTTCACAACACTGAGCAATTTAGTGATTTACCAGGCACCGTTAGCGGTGAATGTACAGTCTTGAAGAACACAAGTGGGCTGTCTCATTATCACTTATTTGACAGACTCTGCAGAATAACTCAGACTTCCATTTCACCGCTCAGAGTCCAGACCATTTGTACCACTCCTGCTTCGGCAGGGAAGAAACATTCCTGTTGTCTAATATTAACATTAGTGCATTCTGACACATTTTGTATTCTTTCTTTTTAAATTATCCAAATGCTAAATGGGCATATCTCTCTCTCTCTCTCTCTCTCTCTCTCTCTCTCTCGGGTCTCCTTTTTATGCAGTGTTGTTTTCCGTGTGGCATAACTTCCGGTGGAGAGTCGAAAGTTAAAAGGAGGAGTGGGAAGCAAATGACCAAAAGAAAATCTTTTCCAGTGTAGACTGCAAAGCTGTGATGGTCGGAGCCAAGACATGGGCTTGGCGGTGCTTTCACAAATATAGCTTCTAGGGTGTGGCGGGGCAGGTTTACAATCAGCGGCTTGGCCGGAGTTCTGCATGCTGAAAGGAGAGACAATCGCTAGTCTTCACCGCCAACTCGGCCTGTGTTTGTGTGGCAGGGTGGGGGGCTTTGACTGCTATTGCTCTGAAGGGGGGGCGGGGGGCAGGAAGTTCCCGAGCCAAAGTCCGCCTTGTTTGGAATGCTTTGAAACCTGAGGGCAGTGGGTGTCTCAGCAGATTAACAGCCTGTGGGGTTTCCCATCGCAGACTTGAATTTCAGACCCAAGCCAGATCAAACGGACCAGAAACGATTTCCAAGCTGATGGCAGTAATTTCACAAATGGCTCAGGTAGTCCCCACCCTGCTCCCTCTTAAATCAGAATTAAAAAATCCCCCCCAGACACTATGGATGCTGGGCTCTGATGCAGCAGACTTTGCTTTGCTTTTGCACTGTGGAGCAGATGTGGAGAAAGGTACCTTGACAGCCAGGGAAGATTGAAGGTCTGCCTGGCATTTAGCGTCCTGCCCATGTGAGTATTACTGCTGACCTTGCTTGGAGATGAAACTTCTTTGCATCACTTCTAATGCACACTGACACCTTTGGAACAGTAAAGCACAGTGTACCACAAATGCAGTTAGCCACAGTAGATATTATGTATGTGTGTATATATATCTCCTCAATATATGTTCCATTCTATATGCATCCGAAGAAGTGGGCTGTAGTCCACGAAAGCTTATGCTCTAATAAATTTGTTAGTCTCTACAGTGCCACAAGTACTCCTGTTCTTTTTGCGGATACAGACTAACACGACTACTACTCTGAAACAGTAGATATTATGGCTTCTGCTAAGTTGCCTTTACAAACCCTGTGTCTAGTATAGAATAAATACTGCGTTACACTTGCTAGCACCTGCCACCTGAGGATCATAATGCGCTTTACAAAGATGGAGAGGTATCATTAACCCCACAGTATAGTTAGGGAAATTAGTTGAATTAGGGCTTATAGAGTAAGGGCACTATTTTCAAACTTGGCTATGCCTTTGATCGATGAGGCATCTACATAAGTGGCCTGATTTTCAGACCTCCTATTACTCCATCAAATTGGCCACTTTTGGCCTAAGGCCCAGATCCTCATAGGTGCCTAGATGCCTAACTCTCCAGGGAGGATTGGGGCCTAAGTGACTTCCCCAAGGTCAGACAGTCAGTCAGTGGCAGAGTGAGGAACAGAGCCCAGGTCTCCTGAGTCCCAGTGCACTAACCATACTGCCTGTTAGTGAAGTGAGGCTGGTTCTCATCCCACAGTTGTCTGAAACTGTGGCCAGTAGCAGCAGCAGCTGCTGCCCGCAGTCCCTTAGCTTCCTTTATTCCAAGTCACTTGCATTCTTGCAGGAGAAATCTTTCAGCCAGAAATCAGTTTGTGAAGCACCTATAGGTGCTAAGGTGAACATTGTTATGGAAGGGCAAAGAACTTATTATTACTTTTGAGATTTGGGTACTATAGAGCCCAGCCCTTACTCATATGAGTGCTCCCAATGGAGTTAGACCCTTTTTAATACAAGCCGTTCTTCAGGGCCCAGGGCTCCCTTGAGGGCAGTGCACCTGTTTGCAACAGGGAGAAAATTTAGTCCTGTGTATGCAACATGTTACCATTATAGAATTATGCTTTTAGAAGCTGCGCTTTTGTTGTAATAAAATGATGAATGAGTATTGAGCACTCTCGTAAATAGAGTATTTGGAGATACCACTCAGAGCTTAATTGGAATGCAGTTATTTTAGGCGGCCTACCCACTATTTTTACAATGCTATAATTTTCTATTATAAAATGTATTTTTCTGTTAAACCCCATGTAATCAGTTTTTGGTCTCTCGCTCCCACTTCCTTTGTGTGTGCACGCTTTCAGTTCTTTAAAGGGGTGACATTCGTAGGTTGGAATATGTGCTGAGGCTGCTGATTCTATTTTTGGATCTGTTATTCTTGGAGAAAACACCCTTTAATTGGGGTGGGGGTGAAAGAGGCGGGAATAGGAGGGGAGCTTTAGGAAGGAAAGCGTTTAGCTGAAAGCGTCCACTTCAGAACACTTCCAGCTTGCGTCAGTTTCCCCCAGGGGCATGAGAATCTTAAGGTCATTTCTAGGATTGCTGCCCTGTGAAGCAGTGCAGAACTGCACAGCTGCCAAACTACCAGGCTGGATAAGAGGGCCCTTTCTATACACGTCCATAATTTTTTTAAATTTAAATGACATGGCTCCCCTTCAACTCTGCCAGGATCCTGAAATGTTATCAGCTTTCCTACGTGCTTTTGGTAAGGCAGAAACAGAATGAAGCTCGAGAGAAATGCAATGTTAAAGTAAACGAAATCTAGTCTCTTTCTAAAAGTGAGTTATAAGTAGTTTCAGGTACAACATCTGTCCCTCTGTCGCCCTGCTAACTTTTGTAATTTTACAATCACATTTCCCCTATCTTTGAATTGTTTGTCTCTCTCCCTTGCTGCTACACGAAAGACCTGCACAAATAGGGAAAACTGATTGACTGTCCAGCGAGACTGACTACACACAGTGTGTATAAACAAGCTGATATATGTTCTTCCAATCTCTCTCAGTTACAGTGATCTTAGTGGTTACCAGTTGTAGGTTAAAAAAAATTAGACAAGTGTAATTTTTAAGATGATGGTGTCTCTTTAAAAGAAAAAATTAAATGGTAATGGAGCAAAGGAAATGTCATTCCCTGTAACTGTTATTAGGATGCAAATACCTAAGAAGGAAGTCATCTCTTCGCAGCCTCCTTAAAAGCTATTTATTATCTTACACCTGCTTGGATAACTTGGCAGATTTACTTTTTTTTTAATGGCTATTTTGTAGCATGTCATATGGGATGTGTTGGGTTAATTGTGAGGAAAGTTAGTTAGCTGAACATGGGTAAGCACAGAACTGTGTAACGAATCAATTTGTTGTAAACAACAGACATGGATCAGTCTGGATCATACACACATCAAGGGATCTCGGACGAGAACCCTTATTCTTCAGATCTAGAACACGAGCCTCAGTCACTTGAGCTAACCAAAGCCTCTTGTAGCTACTGGTAGTATTAGGGCCTGTTTTCTCTTTTTGGCCAGCCTCTTCAGAACAAAATCATTCACTCACTCATACACACAAGCCAGCGTGTTACAACCTTCAGAGTAGCAGCCGTACTCCTGTTCTTTTTGCGTGTTACAACCATCACTTTCAGCCTTTAAATCAAGACTGGATATCTTTCTAAAAGAGATGCTCTAGCTCAAACAGAAGTTATGGGGCTGACGCAGAAATTCCTATGTGAGGTTCTATGGCCTGTGTAACACACAAGGTCAGATTAGATTATCATAATTGTCCCATCTGGCTGTAAAGTCTATTAGCCAGAAACCAGGTAACCTGGATTTTATTTCCAGCTCTGACAAAAAGTTACTGTATGACCTTAGGCCAGTCATGCTCACTGTCCCTCAGTTTCCCTGTCTGTAAAATGGGGACGATGGTAGCAGAGTTGTGTCTTCCAGTTCACTGATGCATTTAAAGCCCTTTGGGATTCCGGGAGGGAAGATGTGTCAGCAGTGCACCGTAACTGGCTGGTGCATGTGCACCACTCCCTGCTACTCATGTTATCAGTGCTATTCTGTGTTATAAAAGAGGTTTTCCTGTAGCTCAAATGGCAGGGGCCTGTGTTTTTGAGGCAGATGGAACTCACTTCTATCCCCACTGTCACCAAGAGGCTTCATTTGGGCACAGCACGGTGACAACAGTGAAGTGCTACATGGCTATAGATTTTTGCAGTGAGAGTGTAGCACTCTCCTAACTGGCAGTGCTTTCACACGGGCTGACCATTTTCTGCGATGGCTTTTGTTTCATGTCGAAAGAACAGCCCTGCATATAAACAAGAGTTCTCGAGGACGTGGGGGATTTGCCTGCTCCAAAACAGGCCTTGGAGAGCAGGCTGGCTTGTGCTAAAAAGTGACTTAGGGCTGGAGGTAGTCCCGAGGCAGCTGTTTGGTGCTTAGTAGCGATGTCATCGTTTTCCCAAGGCCTTGGCTTGCCTGCTCCCACATAGTAACCACCAAACAATGGCTTGTTGGGCATGGGAGTGGGCAAAGAGGGGAGAGATAACCACAAGGTCTCAGCTGGTTATTGATCTTCCCTGGGTGGGAGGAGGAAAGCAGCATTGCATGAGAATTCCCCTGCTCACAGGGAGACACGCTGGAAAGTCTGATCCCTGGGTTCACTCCGATGCTTTCCCATCCCAAAAAGCAATGTTTGGTCAACGTTTAGGGCGACCACATCCAGCTGTCCTTCCTCAGGAAAAGCCAACAGGTGTGGTTCGACCAGGGCTTTGCTAACCAATTCAAGCCAACATCCTGGGACAGTGAGGAGAAGGAGGCGGCCCAGCTGCCTCTCTGATGTCCGAGTGCCCCCCTGCTATCCCTGGCTAACCTCTTACAGCCAGCCGCAGCCCTGCCCTCTCAGCTGTGTGATCCCAGGAGCAGGAAGTGTGTGCTGGGTTGGAGCGGCAGCTAGCAGGGATCCTAGTACTCCCCATGGCAGCTGAAGAGGTGCTCAGCCTATCAGAGAGCTCAAGGGGGAAAAGCTAATGAGGAAGGGGCAGGGGGAGGTAGAATGTGGGGAAGGAAGAAGAGAGATCTTGAGGCTGGATGGAGGAGAAGAGACCAGGGGGTGGGGAACAGGTTGCAGGAGAAATCCAGCGACACAAGGAGCCAGTGCAGGCGGGGTGGGAAGAGGTGCCTGGAGGAAACCTCCAATCCACCAGCATGTCTATGGCTGTCCAGCATCAGGGGAGTGGGTAGACGTCCCCCCGATGGTCCTCCCCTGCCTTTGGAAAATCTTCTTTGGAAAATTATCCATAGAAAATGATATAAACTGCACTGGTAACTGTGCAGTGGGAGTATTGCCTGAGTGAGGACTGCGAGGTTGGGGCCATGGGGATGAAATGGCATTGACACTCTCTCTTTCTGTGTCTCGGGAGTTCCCAAGGGGTTAATAGATTCAACCTGAGTCTGGTTGTGTTAGAAATCTCTTCTGCATGTGACAGTGTTAATATATCCCTGGCCAGCTGGAGGAAATGTCTCCTGTTTTCTGGGATATCGCAAGGGGAAGCTCTATTGGAACCGTTTGAAAGAGGAAACATCTGACAGATAACACTCCGAGGAACCCATGAATATCAGGTTTTCGGTTTTGGGTGTAGGCTTTTTTCTTCTGAATCCCCTTTTGAAGCATGAGCTGCACAGGGGGGTGATGGAGGCCTTTGAACGGTAGCAGAGTAGATTGGATAATACTCTTGGTGATAAATGTGAGCGATACAGCCATCGCATCCAAGAGGCAAAGCCTTAAGTGTTAGATCTCCCCTCCCATCCACGCCGCAACTCTGACCCCAGTTCTTTGCACGGTTGGTTCTAAACATGGTCAGTGCCCACAAGCCACACGGCTAATACTCAATTACTGATGATGGCAGCTAACCATGTCTCACCTTTGCCAGTGGCCAAGGCAGGTGCACGTTTTTTTTCCCTGTAAGCACTGTAAGTGATGGGATCACTGAACTGGGTTTGCTGCTTAGCCAGTTGGCCAGTCCTCCCAGCTCTCTGTTCAGTAGGACATCCCCAACATGCTGCTGTTTGCTCTCCAGGTGTATGTCCATTGGATCGTCTATCCCATGCCCAGGCAGTATGGGATAGCTGTGTTACAGTGCTAATAACACTACATGTTAGGAAGGAAACTGGTCATGCCATGTCATTCATTGAATACCGGGCATGCTTTTATTATTCTTATTTATTCAGATAGTGATGTAAATAGTCATAGTGTAATTCAGGCAACACGAACATGGGCAACAAATTGGGTCTGGGAGCATGCAGGAGACATCACTGGGGAGAAATCAGTGGGAAAGGATTCCTGGAGGAGGGATGTGGAGGAGGAGAGAAGGCATATGGGGATAAGAACCAGGAAGCTGTCTCAGGCATAGGAACAGCCTGAGAGCAGGCCTGAAGCTGAGAGTGGAAAGAGGGGACAAAGGGAGAGAAGACTGGGAGAAGGAAGTGGAGAGCACAGGGGGAAGTGGAGACGAGATCATGGAGGGCTTTGAGGAGCTTGACTCTCACATAGCTTCGTAATGTGTAGGGAGCAGTGGAAGCAGGAGATGATTTTGTGATCAGCATTTTGGAGAGAGGAGAAGTAAAAAGCGGGGAAGCAGGAGAGAAGAAGGTTACAGTGTTTGAGACAAGAGGTGACCACGGCACAGTCAGCTTTCCGGATACTCAGAGATCTGCTCTCTAATTCCTTGCTGTCTGTATTTTGTTCTAGGGCTCTAAATGAGAATATGGCCAATGGCATTGAAGATCTTATTGGGATCCCATTCCCAAACCACAGCAGTGAAGTCCTTTGCGGTTTAAATGAACAGCGGCATGATGGTCTACTCTGTGATGTCATCCTCATTGTCCAGGACCAGGAGTATAGGACCCACAGGTCTGTTCTTGCAGCCTGCAGCAAGTACTTTAAAAAACTCTTCACTACTGGCACTTTAACAGACCAGCCCTATGTTTACGAGATTGACTTTGTCAAGCCTGAAGCACTTTCTGCTATCCTAGAGTTTGCCTATACTTCAACCCTTACCATCACCACCTCCAACGTCAAGCACATCCTCAACGCAGCCAAGATGCTGGAGATCCAGTGTATTATCAATGTATGCCTTGAAATCATGGAGCCTGACAGAGAAGCTGAAGAGGAAGATGATAAAGAGGATGAAGAGGACGATGATGACGAAGAAGATGAGGATGACGAAGAGGAGGAGGAGGAGGAAGAAGTGGAAGATTTTGTGAATCAGGAGAACCTCACGGATGTCCAAGAAGTAAGCTGTCACCAAAGCCCTTCAAAGTCTGACCTTACTGAAGAAACATATACAGAAGGACCTAGAGACTTCCCACATCATTACCCAGCCCATAGCTCTGCCGGCCACTTGGGCATGATACGAGACTTTTCCATCGAGTCATTACTAAGGGAAAATTTGTACCCTAAAACGAACATTCCAGAAAGGAGGCCAGCCCTATCTCCCTTCACACCAGACTTCTTTCCCCACCTGTGGCATGGAAATTTCAGTTCCTTTTCCCAGCTAGAAGAGCAGCAAGTGGACAATGGCCCTTTGGACCTGGTGATCAAAAAGAGGAAGATTAAGGAGGAGGAGAAGGAGGAGCTCCCTCCGGCTCCTTTCCCTAATGACTTCTTCAAGGACATGTTTGCTGGCAATCCAGGAGGTCACTTAGGGCACATTAAGGCAGAGAACGACTATAGCGCTTATCTCAACTTTCTAAGTGCCACCCACCTGGGAGGAGTGTTTCCTCCATGGCCCCTGGAGGAAGAAAGGAAGATAAAGCCCAAGGCATCTCAGCAGTGTCCGATCTGTAACAAAGTCATCATGGGGGCAGGGAAGCTGCCACGGCACATGAGAACCCACACAGGAGAAAAGCCATACATGTGCACTATCTGTGAAGTTCGCTTTACCAGGTGTGCATCAGTTATTACCATTGTATTTAGCAGTGCAGCTACAAAAGGGGGATGGCGCCCTAATAAAGTACTGATGGATTTATTGAGTCCAGCAATACAGGTTGCTAACCATAAATGCTATTTCATAGAGACCGCCTACTATGCGTGAGCCTGTGGCAGGTTAGGGCCTTAGTAGACAAGGAGAAAGATCTCAGTGAAGCCGCTCCATGGAGACACAGGCATTTAAGTAATAAATGTCTCCTTCGACTTAAGAGTAAAGTGAATATCAAGGAAATAGGGGCCTGACACAAAGCCCACTGAAGTCAATGGAAAGACTCCCATTGATTTTAATGGGTTTTGGATCAGCCTGTAGGTTATCCAGATAGTTACTAACCAGACAAGAGTGTAAATAAAGGTATGTAACATTTTCCACCTGGTCATTGTTTACCCATGTGGAATCCAGTGTGGAAGCACTGCAGAAACAGGTGTGTGACCAAGACCGGTGAAACAAATCAATGGATGTTTCTGGCTAAAATGTTTTTGGCTATCTAGATAATCTAGGGGCTGATCCAGAACTCACCGAAATCAATGGGAGTCTGTCTGTTGACTTAGTGGAATTTGGATCAGGACTCTATTTTCTTGTAATTCACTGGCAAGCCTTGTCTATGCATTGTGTTAGAAAGTGACTGGGTTAAACATGATTTTGGCCTCGGTGTGGACCACAACCAGCTACCACCTGTTTAAACACAACTGTCCTTGTCCATATTAAGGCTGAGAACGTGCTAATTATAACATTATTTGCTGTGTTGTTGTAGCCATGTTGGTCCAAAGATATTAGAGAAACAAGGTGGGTGAGGTAATATATTTTATTGGACCATCTTTCTGTTGGTGGAACAAGCAAGCTTTCAAGCTACACAGACAGACTTCTTCTTCTTCCCAGACCTGAAGACGAGCTGTGTGTGGCTGGAAAGCTCGTCTCTTTCACCAACAGAGGTTGGTCCAATAAAAGATATTACCTCACCCACCTTCTCTCTCTAATTATAACGTGTTAGTTAGGTTTTCTAACAGGGTGCATGTTCCCAGTGGAGACAAGGATGAAATCAGCAAGCCTGGGTCCAAATTCTGTGCTGATTTACACCCTTTGCACCTCCATTGACTTCAGCAGGGCCCTGGGAGGATATAAATAAGCATGGATTAGACCCATTGTGCTCTAAGTCGGCGACACAGATCTGATGCAGCACCATGCAGCTCTTCTTTGAAAAGCTTGGCCAATTAAATCCACGAGCAGAGACAAACAGATTCCTGGATCTGTTCTTGCTGAGTAAAATTAATATCTAATGAGTAGAATCTTACCATAATAAAGCTTTCTGACAAGAGCATGGCACTTCAGCTTCTGGCTATGAGGGAGAGAAAACCCTGTTAGGCTTGGGTGAGTGAGCTGTTTGAAAATAACGTGAACAGTCGGAAGAGCAGAGCGCCTGACAATGGGCAGATACCTGGGGTGCACCAGTACTCAGCCTGCCGTTTCTTCCTTTGTCCCTATGATAATATTCACATGCAGTCTATGCAAATGATGGAGATTTGACCTGAAAATAAATTTCCACGCCATGCTACATTAACACAGCTGATCCTGCATTCCAATATGCTGCACATTGTGCCGCAGGCCAGTGTAGACAATGTGATCTGGCTAACCCTGATGTTTAAAGGGAAAAGCCGATTGCCTGTGTTAATTAATGACTGCAGGTAATTTGTTCCTACCGTCGCTGTCACCCCACACCTATTTACATGTAAGTGCTATTGAAAAATGCTGAATTGTTAGCACTGGACACATACAACTTCCATTTAGCTACATAATAGGGAGCAATAGTGCAAACTTCCCCAACCTGCCCTACAAATATGCCTCACCCCTGACCTGTAGGGACTGTTTACACTTTCATGCCCATCCAGTGTTTGGCCAGCCTCTCTGTTGAGGCCACTGCCACTAATGCCAATTTCTACCAGGTGTGGTTGTGCTGGTGCTCTGGATAACTGTCCATAGGGGAAGTAGCTAAGACAACAGACATACTTCACAGGCCCTATCAGACATACCTTGCTCTTATATAGAATTCTTCATCCATGTTATTTATGTTATCATAGCACCTAGGAGTCCCAGTCATGGACCAGGACCCCATTGTGCTAGGTGCTGTACAAACCATAGATCTCAAAGCACTTTACAAAGGTGGTCAATATCATTATCCCCATTTTACAGATGGGGAAACAGAGGTGAAGTGGCTTGCCCAAGGTCATCTAGCTGTCCAGGAGCAGATTAGGGAAGCTAAGGATTCTGCATCCCAGTATAGTGCTCTGACCACTAGGTCATACTGCAGGTTGAACCAACAGCCTGCCAGTAAGAAGTTCCATACTGCATTGTCTATCCTGTGTCTCCTTCCACTCCTCCCCCAAAACGCATATCTATCTGCAACCAGCTATAAGAGTATCATTGACAACTGTACCTAATTGGTATGCTGTAGCTTGTGTCAGCTTATGTGCCATCCAGGGGACTTTGTTCATGGAGAAGATGCTACATTAGAAAAACATTCTGGAACAAATTCTGATCTGGGATGCACATGTGGTCCCCATTGACTTCAGTGGGAGCTGAGCCTACAGCTGAGACAGAATTTGTCCCTTCAGTGAGCAATTCCCGTAAAATGAGAAATGACACTTAATGGTCTCATTATTGTTATTAATCATTTATATTGTGGTAGCAATTAAAGGGCTCAGCCAAGCCCAGGTCCCAGTGAACTGAATGCTGCACATGTAGTTATATTAGCTCCTTCCAAACACACTTTAATATGGATATCGCTTTTCCAGAAGTTGTCGGGTGAGATTTTCAAAGGTGCTCAGCTTCGATCTGACTTTGCTCTCAGAGAAGACAACGTGCGTTTTCCCAATGTCTTTAACAGACCCAGAGTTAGGCCATTGCAGACTGCTTTCCACCAACTGCGATGGGAGCAGAATTAGGCCAGGGCCGAGTACTTTGAAAAATCTCACCTGTCCATTTGAAGATGAAGGGCAGATTTCAATTTGGGCAGGAAGGGCCTGATTCTGAACACCCTCTGGGTGTACCACTCCCACTGAACTCAGGACTTGGGCCCTAAGTGTTTTGTTATGTTGTATTGTGTGCAATGATACAGACGATTGAGAAGATATTAAATCGGGAGATGGACAAAACAGGTTTGGTTTTGAGATGGTTCTGATCCAGGACCCAGTTATCCAAACTTCAGAGTTCAAAGAGAATTGGATGAACGGTTCTGATTTTGTACCACTGTAGTAAAAGGGTTCTGTATTCCACATTTTGCTTTTGCACATCAGATATTCTATATTACATGATTTCTAAATTCATATCCAAGAAGCAGAAGCTAGAAAATGGGTAACAAAGAAAGTCAAGCAAAACTAAAGCCCTAATCCTGCCTAGAATTGTGCAGGTATGTAACTTTACCACCATTGACTGCTATTCATTTGAGTAAAGTTCACATGCCTACGTTTTTGCAGGATCTGCCCCTGAGATCATACCATCTAATCACACAACACTAAAGCTTTTCCCCCCCTCTCTGATACACTGAATAAAGTGGGCATTTAAAAACCTTGAGATTTTTGTAATGAGTTTGCAATAGCTTTAATGCGCGGGGAGGGGGAGGGTTGTCTGTTACAAAGAAGGCTAGGAATGTTTTTACTGTAATATTGGTGTAATGTTGATCAGTTGTGATTAGTTTTTAAACCCAGACTAGGATGGTTGTGATGCCCATGGAAGGATTCCTGTGATTCCTAAGCAAACATCTGCCACCTGTTGCTGCAGCGCTCCGGGAACACTACAAAACTCAGGGAATCCCCTCCAGCTAGAGAATAGATTAAGGCCCCAATTCTGCAGCTGGATCCATGAACTCTTGTTCCTGTGTAAAACTGATTGCAAGAAACAGGGCTAATTTAATAGGACATTGATTTTTTTTTAAATGAAGATTGCTTAGACTCTAGTCTGGTTTTTGAAGGTTTGGAGGATTAGAGAAAACTGACAATATGTTAGCTGTCCTGTTTGCTGCGTTGTAGCCATGTTGTTCCCAGCCAGGCCCACAGTTTTCAAGGAGAGGGTCTTCAAGCCAGAAAGGCTCCCTTTTTTTATTTGTTGTTGTTATTGGTGTTGTGGTAGCAAACAAGGTCCTAATCAGTATCATGGCCCTACTGTGTGAGGGGCTGTATACACACCCAGATAGACATCTTCGTGCCCCAAAGATTTTATAATTTAAATCCTCAGTTCTTCAAAGACTCATGCTTAACTTTACGCACCAAGTATTCCCATTGACTTCAAGGGGGACTTTCAAAGGTAAACACTTAGATAAGTCTGTGGAGGACTGGAGCCTCTTTTGAAACAAGGTGCATTCAGTGAGTGTGACATACCAAAGAGAGAGAGGGTGGATAAGAAAGGTAAGATCCGGGGGTTCCGTAAGTTACGTTTGTGCATCTCCTGGTGCTTCCAAATCACCTGAAAGTGCTTTAAAAAGAAAAAAAATAGTAAGCTGATCATTTTTATTAAAAAATATAAAAACAAGCCCGTAAACCCCTCCTACTTTATAACATACGGGCTTCTATTAACAGCTGTCCATAGAATACTCCTGTAACTCACGTTGTAGAGGCATGTGCTAAAGGATCCAGATTGTATCTTATTGACACTTGTTCATAATGGTCTGAATCAGTTGTGCCTGTATCTATAGTATACGATTCTGGCACCCAAGGTGTCTGCCAAGAAAAGGGATCTTGGTAAGTTAAAAATTATGCTACTATAATATTATATTTTTTTAAAATTATATTGTTTTTAATTTATATTGTATTGTAAGAGTGTCCGTGACAACTGAACCTAACTGGTATGCTGTAGTGTAGCTTGTTAAGGTTGACTGATACTTCCCATTATAGGACTCCATTTTCAGTTGTTTATAACTTTGCAAAACTTTAACCACTTGAGGTGAAATTGTCCATGCCGGGTGTCTGCCTCAGGTGGCTTTGAAAAATTTCAGCCAAAATGGTCCAGCTGTTTCTGAGAACGAGGCTGGGGGAACAATACATTGTTTTGCCCATTTAAAAAAATTCTGATGGCCTTTTCTTTGAAAAGCCCTCTGCTTTGGAGGAGGGACTTGACATTTGGCAGGGTGACCCTCTTTGTGTCAGGGAGATGCGTTTTGCCTTCCCCATGAATATCCACCCAAATTTAGCCAAGCTATAAGCCTTTGAAAAATCGCAGTTCGTGCTCAGTAGAGACTTCGATTTTAGCAGTTCAATTTCCCAAAGATTCCATCCACCACGGTGGAGTAGGACTTTGCCTGCAACGCAGCTCTGGGCAGTGCCAGGGTTGGGCATCTGAACTGAGAGCAGGGAGCCTGTCTCTTCTGTGCTTTCAGTGACTCCTCTGCTAGGCCTAGGCAGAGGAGGAGGCTGCCAGATTCAAATGCAGATGAGATAAGAGCTGGCCCTGCAGGGAAGATGGGGGAGTAGACTGGGACAAGAAACTGAGGCAGAAGAGAATTTTTCACTTGACCAGAGCTCAAAGAGCCGACTCATATGCGCCCACATTCCACTTCCCCGCTCCGCCCCAGTCCCCAACCCCACTCCACGCCTCCCCCCAAGGCTCCATCCCCACAAAGCCTCTTCCAGCCCCAACTCTGCCCCCTCACCAGAGCACACCCTGCCCTTGCTCCTCCTGCTCCCCCCCAGCGCCTCCTGTATGCTGCTGAACAGCTGATCAGAAAGCTCTGCGGGAGAGGGAGAGAGCTGATCAGTGGGGCTACTGGTGGGTGCTGAGCACCCCTATTTTTTCCCTGTGGGTGCTCCAATGTGGAGCACCCACGGAGTCAGTGCCTATGCTATGACTGGAGGCTGATGGGAGGGAGGAAGAGAGGGAAATGGACTGGGAGTTGGGATGGAGGGAACTGGGACTGACTGGTCAAGGAGATTGGAGCTGAGAACCAGTGTGTGGGGGGGAAAAGACAGATGTGAGGAAGAGCTGGGGTGTGGGGGGAGAACTGGCATTGGATGGGCAGAGACACTCTGTCAAGGTTTGTGGAGGAGAATACTAAGATTGAGAAGCCCAAGGAAGGAGATTGACACAGGGACCCAGTGGGGATGGAAAATGCTGGAGAAGGGGAGATCAGATGAGAGACAGGGAGGGGGAGACTGAAACTAGCTGGACAAAGACTCTGGGCACAAGGAGCTGTGGGCTTACGGGGGTGGCGGGAGCTGGGAATGGCTTGGCAAGGAGACTGGGAGTAGGGGTGAGACTGAGATAGGGAGTCCAGAGGGGTGAGACTAGCCTGGCCGGGCAAAGAGAATGGGCCTGGGATGAGAAGCCTGAGGAGTGGAGATTGGGACTGGCTAGGTTTAGAGAATGGGACTAGAACAAAGAGCTGGGGTGGGGAGTGAACAGGACTAGGGCAGGGACATGTTGGAGAGGATTAGGCAGAAGCGGTCATCCTTAGGGGGGAATGGGCAGAAGATTCTGTGCCTATTAGAACACACTCCCCTCCAGAGACTGGAACGGAACCCAAGATTCCTGAGTGTTACCATTCCTCTGCTGTCAGCAAATATCTGTGAAACTCACTGGCAAAGAAGCCCATACACCTCTAGTGCTGATCCACGTGAGGATGACAACTGACTACAAGGGGCCTCACTTGTTAGGGGCAAAAGTAGTCGTTGGTTTACAAATAAATGTCATTTGGCTACTAAATCCAATAGGTGCTTTTAAAAATCTCCAAAATCTAAATTTGGAGCTGCAGAATATCCTTTAATTTAGATAGTGTATGTGCCAAATTGTAAATCTTTGTGTAAGTCCCCGGGATATTACTGTAAACAACTAACTAGTGTAAAACGTACATATCCGTATTCTGCAACAATCTTAAAATCTTAACAAGTTGAAGCATCATACTTAAAAGCAAGCTCGTGAGACACCGTGTGGTCATTGGGAGTATAACAGGAAGGGAAGATTTAGCACCAAATGATATTTTACCAAGATGCACTAACCAGCAGTGCCAATCTCACCAAGTGTAGTTGTAGCCATGTTGGTCCCAGGGTATAGACAGACAAGCTAGGTGAGATAATATCTTTTATTGGACCAACTTCTGTTAGTGAGAGAGACAAGCTTTTGAGAGTGGTGTGAAAGCTTGTCTCTCTCACCAACAGAGGTTGGTCCAGTAGAAGATATTACCTCACCCACTTTGTCTCTCTGATCTCACCAAAGTCATCCTCTTTCCCAGTGCATGTTAACTTCTGGTTTTGATGATAGGAAATGATTTAATTTTTTGTTTGTATTTTTGGCAAATAACTTGTTTTGAACATGCAGGGGATCAGATGCAAGATCTGAAAGTAGAAGGGTGTGATTGTGTGGCTTTTAGAAGAACATGAAATAACTAGAAAACAATAAGTGTACAGTTTGGAACAGCAAGGGAAAGGCAGAATTTCACAGATAGAGTCAGTGGTAATGGGGCAGAGTGAAACCTCTCATTTGCTGCATGTGCAGTGCTAGAGAGCCCTGGGGGGATTGAACTGTGGGATTTTAAAGCCTCTACTTCTTGAACTAAAAGACCCTGTTAGCTAAGGCTGGAGCAGGCTCAATCTATATGTGGCCCAATCACCATTAGAGGGGGACAGAGCACTGCACCCTTAAAAAAGATGCATTTGCTCTGCTAGGAGGAGCTGGGGGCCATTGCTCTATGGTTCCTCTCCCCCTTTAGTTTGACTTTTGCCTCCAGGGGCATCAGGAAGAAGTAGTCCCTGCCCCCATGGGAGCCCACTGACTTGTGAGCCACCCCTAATCCGCCCCCGTGGTTGCTGGTGATCAATACAGCAGCCTGCCTTTGGGGAGTGCACTCCCTTCTCGGCGCTCTTAGCCACAGCTGGCCTGGGAAGAGAAAGATTAGGAGCAGGATTTGAACCTGTGGCACACACGTAGCAATATGCAAAGCATTATCACTCCACTAGCCAGGGAAAGTCCCTTCTAAAGGGCCTGATCCTGGGAGCTGAAGTCAATGGGAGGTGAAGTCTCCCAGCGTCTCTCAGGTGTTCAGTATTTCCCAGGACTGGGCCCAGAAGCTGTGTGCCGTTGGCATTACCTGGCACCTCTGGCAGGGGTACGGAAGCTCTCCATCGTGCTGTGGTTGATGTAGATCAGTGGGGCAGTATGGAGAAATCTGCCTGTGCTATGTCTCCTTTGTAACTAGAGACAGCTCAGTCACCAGGGCAGCACCTTTCGCCAGCGCTAAATTCTCTGGGTCAAGGGAGTTCGAAAATTGTTCCCACCTAAAATTCTAGTGCTTGAGTTCCTTGGGCCGGGTTTGACATGGGTGCACAGTTGGGGGCAACACAAGGAAATTCTCCTCGCCCTGTTGCATCACCTGCACAAGGACCTGGCACAATTGCAATCCCTGACCTCAGGGGACTTCCCTCGTCCGTCTGCCCTGAAAGGGGCAGGAAGACGGCAGAGCCATGGCACCAGTCCATGAAGCAGGCCAGCTGCATTGGAAGAAGCAGGCTGCCCTGTCCCTGTGGTGTGGCTCTGTACTGCCCCCTGCTGGAGCCAGAGGCTAACTGCCTCATTGGTCTTGTGTGTTAGCGAGCAGACGGCTCTGTGAATACCATTAGATGGAGCTTCCTATAGTCTGCACGGAGTTGAACGCAGCTGTGCCCGGTGTAGGTGGTGTTATGGGATCTTCCCTTTTGTCAAATAGAAGTGAGCCGAGTTGGCGTGTTTGTTAGGATGGACCTTAGGGCTCGTTTACGCAGGAAAGCTATATTTAAATTGGTAGAGCTATACCAATGTAATGCACCCCCGGCCCCCATGGGGGCACTGCTATTCCATTATAACACACCCACATGGCTAGTTATACCATATAACTATCGCTGTTTAACCACACTGGTATCATTATCTGCGCATCACTGGAAACATTTCCCATGGAGATAAGCTCTTGTGCTGTAGGGACGCTTGGCCCAGATACCGACCTGCACCTTGCTATCTAGTCCATTGGAATGAGAGGCAGTCAGGTCAGGGATCTTACATGGCCGCCTCATTTGTGGCGATGCCGCCATCGGGGCTTAGATCCCAAGGCGATCAGTGCCTTGGATACCACTGCAGCCACGTGAGTGGCTGTCTGCCGTGTCACTACGTGCTGTGACTTATGGACCGTAGCTGGGGTGTCAGCTCAGAAAGTTAAATATCTCTGCTTTCCCCACTTGCCTCCTCCCGGGCAGAGATGCATGGACAGCTGCACCTCTTGTGTCCCCTGGTTACAGGGCTACTGCTGCAGGACCCACGCTGCCAGGGATGTGTCCTCCTGATGCTGCTCAGTAGAGGCTATTTGGGGGGTGGCAGGGAGATAGAACTAGGTAGGGTTTACTACTGCTCCATGCTAGGTGCTCAGATCTGCTCTGATGTGTGATGGCTCCAGCCCCAGCCTTCCCCACTACACCGCTGCTGAGTCTCAGCGGAATGCCGTCCTTGAGGAGCTTGGGGGTACAGCTTATATCTATACACCAGCCTACAGAAAGCCTGAGTAAATGGGGTTTGCACGAGGGAACAGTACAGGGATTGGGGCGGAACAAAATCCGACGCACCGGCAGGGCCTGGGGTAGCTCCACAGCCCTTCCAGGGTTGTTTTTCCAACTCCAGGGCTGGAAAAGAAGTCCATACCCACTAAGCATGGACCTAATGGCCGTGCCTCTGCTCCTCCCCAAATGTCCTCTCCCCAATGGCCCATGCAGAGCTGGCATAGGCTCAATTCCACAGTATGCAGGTTGTGGAGACCCTGAGTGTCTGCTCCACAGCTACATACACTGCCTGTTGGAGCCACGGCCGGTCTGAACTTTAGGGATCTTCTGTAGGTGGGTGGAAGTTCACCTTTCCAGAGCAGACAGTGTTGCCATGCTTTTTCCCAGAAAGCTGCGTAGCTTGTCTCGCCAATAAACCCACTTTAGTAACTAAACTGCATTGGAAAGTTGTTATTATTATTCACTATTTGTATTAGGATCAAGTTTGGGTGGTAGGTGCTGTCCAAGGCAGGGACTGTAACTACCTCTGTGAACAGCTGACAAGCGAAGATGAGCAATATGCAATGGCTGGGGGAGGAAGTCCAGCTGCAAAGCACTCGCATATGCAGATTTGCTCATTTATTTTTTTTTAATTTTGTAATTACATAAATATCACTCTTCCCACACTGTCCCTGGCCATTAAACACTGGGTGATTTCTTGGATCCATCATTGTAAAAATGGGTCTTATTTAATTTGTTTCCTCCTTTAGCATTTAATGTCAAAGTTTTGATTGTCAAATAACCCAAGAGACTTGCACATATCACAATATTTTGGATACTGAGTTGGAGCCAAATGATTCCAGCCTAGAAAGTGAGGGTGTGGAGTGGAAACACCAACTCACATTATCTGTAGCAGGTGGGTGGGTGGATTAGTTCTAGGTAGGGATGAATTTTAACCTACCTCTCCAGGTACTTATGTGATCCTTCATCACTGCATCTTAGGCCCAGATCCTCAATGGTATATAGGTGTTAAACTCCCATTGAAATCAATGCGCATTAGGTGCCTGCATACCTTTGAGTTCTGGGCCTTAGTGCCTCCCAAGTATCTCTCCTGACAATATCCTGGGGTGGTAGAGAAGCATGAGTATCCTCAGTTTACGGATGGGGAAATGGGGTAAAGAGATTAAGTGACTTGCTCATGGTCAAGAGGAAGATGATAGCAGAGCTAGGATCTGAGTGCCAATCTCATACCATAACCACAAGACCATTCTTCCTTCCTAGTACTGTCCTTTTTAATATTATGTATATTTAAAAAAAAAATAAAGGCTAAATTGGGGGCTTAATGTGACAGCACCCCTTTAAGTATCTATGCTCAAGTGATAACAGGTGGCTGTGACTTTTGTTTTGTAGGCAGGACAAGCTAAAAATCCACATGCGGAAACACACAGGAGAAAGGCCATACCTCTGCATACACTGCAATGCCAAATTCGTGCACAACTACGACCTAAAGAACCACATGCGCATTCACACGGGTGTCCGGCCTTACCAGTGTGAATTCTGCTACAAGAGCTTCACTCGCTCCGACCACCTCCACCGCCATATCAAGCGGCAGAGCTGTCGAATATCAAGGCCCAGGAGGGGGCGCAAGCCCGCAGCCTGGAGGGCGGCCAGCTTGCTGTTTGCACAGAATGGCCAGCCAGATGAAAAAGGCTTCATGATGCCTCCAACTCTGGAGGAGATGAGCAGCCATCTTGGCACCACGGCCATGTGCCTTCCAGGCCCCAGCCACAAGCACTTCATGAGTGGGGCCAAGAATGCTCTAAACCTGCAAGATCTAGAGAGCCAGTTTGAAGAAACCCAAATGAAGCTGTTTGGGAGGACACATCTGGACATGGAAAGGAATGGGGGCATCTTTGCCTTTGCCCTGGGCCATAACGAGAACATCTCTGCACGGCCATACTTCCCTCTCCCTGACCCTTGGAGCACAGGATTCAATGGACTGCCCGGACTAAACCATGTGGCTCCAATTTCTGAGGCTAGCAACTAAACCAGTTCTACCCATGTATTGGGTGTGGTACGTTCCATACCATTCTTAAAGAGTGAACAACTCTCTCTGATTCTCACCTGCTGTCTCCCATCATCTCACTCCAAAGAAACAATTGGTCTCCCATGTGAATCTAGACTGTGCCGTAGGATGGTAGGCGGAGCCACACCCGAACAGACAACGGACATTCTTCTGAATGAGGTGCTGCTGTTGATATTATTCTGTGATTGTACTAGGAAATGTAGGTTGAGTTTGTCTGTGACTCCATCAGCACAGTCTGCTAGGGGTGTCCTTTTAGACCATTTGTAGGACGCTTGGCATAAGAGCTGACAAGCTTGTCTCCTCCCAACCTGCCCTTGGTTCTTGGAATCCAATTTTGAGGGAGTGGGAAGGGTCAAGCTCCAGGATGCAGGTGGCTGGTCTTTTGAATGCTTCTGAAAACATCATTTGCCTCAGTTTGGAGGTCAAGACAGTGCTTCGGAAGGAGATTTCCATTGCTCTCCATTCGTGATACCAGATGGTCAGCTGGACATCAGTGAAGATGGCAAACCATTTTTTGGCCACTTCTAAATTCCTTGTTTTTTTTAACCCCATAATCAAATGACAAAAACAGTCTGAAAGGGCCTCGACATGGGTCAGATTCTTAGCTGGTGCAAATGAATGCCCCTCTGTGAAGCTGTGCTGATTTATTGCAGCTGAGGATCTGGCCTAGGGTCATTACCAATTACTAGCAAATATGTCACATGTCAGAATCCCTTGCCGAAATTCTGAGCATACAAAGACCCTGCTGTACAGGAGCATCTGGGAAAAGGATTCGGATATTGCTCAGGGGATCCTGATTGAAAATTATTATACTAAAGAGTCCACAAAACAAGACTGTCACTGAGTGCCAGTAGAAATCATTCTTCAGCATTTGTCAGCTCAGAAATATAGGGCTTACAACATAAAATATGAGATACTCCACTGAAAGAAGGCATTGGTAGCAATGTGCTTCTAGTTTCCACTTTTAAACAGTGGTGGTAACTTTTTAACAAACAGTCTACTGAGGTGACCTGCAGTTAGTTTGATGCCAATACAGAGACTGGTTTTAAGTTTAATCAAGGCTCAAAAATGTAAATTTTAAAAACTATGGCGTGCACGCTCTTCTTTTTACTGTTATCTTTCGGTTTCAGCAGAATCAAAGGGAACCAGAGGACCATAGTTTCTTTTTTTTTAATTTCAGTTCATCTATTAAAGGTGCTGCTCTTCAGTCACAATTCAAGGAGGGTCACTCTGCTGGAGCACTGACGTTGCTACGTGCACGGGACAAAATGAGAACCCTCTTCGAAGTCGCTCTCACATATGATTCCCTTTGTCAAGAAGCACTTCGAGCATAAATAATTCCTTTCTGCTTTGAGAACACATTTAAAAGAATGATCCTGATGAACTGCCTGAGACTATCTTCCCCCCGCCCTCCAAAATTAAATGCACAGAGACCCTGTGTGCCATGAACAGTGGGAACTGGAAAGAAAACTTTTTAAAACTGCATCAAACTTTTTTTTGTATATGTACCAACTTCTTATACAAACTACATTTTACAGACAACTGGTTATTTCAGGTGTTTTTGTCTACGATTTGGAGTCATGTAAAGTATCCAAAGATGCTGAGTACTGTATAATCTACGAGAACTTGAAGCAAGGTGTGTTTTTGGTTTTAATTTTGTTTTTGGTTTTTAATTTTTTTTTTCCTGTTTGTCTGTGGGGAAAAAAACTTTGGAAGTTTTCTATTTATAACTATTTTTATGTGATTGCTTTATGTACAAAAAAAAAAGAAAGGAAAAAAATACACACAAACAAGTTTGCCTTAGTTAATCATGGGACAATCATCCTTAACTTTAGTTGAACCTATAGATTTTTTTAAAACGACAGGCTACTTTTACATATTTATTAAACAGTATTAATTGAGTCTCTTAAATTCTGAACAGGACTTGGTTCTTGAGTGTGTGGCAAACATTGGAAAGCCAAACTGTTCCAGAAGTCCAACCAATGACAAATTTTTACTGCAACATTTAAATGCCAATTTGTTTGCAGAATATACAAATTTGGCGGCTTCCAAAGGCTTTTTGTAAAATATTCACTCCTTTATTTAATTGTCTAGCTGCAATGTTTATGGTTAACGGAAACCATTGTTATTATTATTACAATAAGAAGTTAAGGCTGATTTTCCCTGAATGAGCTCTTTTTGGTTGTATGTAGCTGGCTGAGATCATTTCATGGTGGAAGGAATATAACAGACTCTATTTCTGCCTTGCAGTTTCTTTACATTTCAATGTTGTGCGGTGATGTTGGGCCACAGGTATATATACAGGTGTTCATGTGTGTGTGAAACATTGGAGGGCGCATCTCACCGTGCCTTCTCCATGACCCTGCCATAACTCAGCCTTGCTCTCCTAATCATGAACTGCATGTCAACCGTGACTGTCAATGAGGTTCTTTTCAGCTGCTCCCTGGGAGTCTGAGGGCAGGTCTTCACTACGGGGGGGGGGGGCGATTTAAGATACGCAAATTCAGCTACGCGAATAGCATAGCTGAATTCGACCTATCGGAGCCGACTTACCCCGCTGTGAGGACGGCGGCAAAATCGATCTCCGCGGCTCCCTGTCGACGGCGCTTACTCCCACCTCCGCTGGTGGAGTAAGAGCGTCGATTCGGGGATCGATTGTCACGTCCCAACGAGACGCGATAAATCGATCCCGGAGAGGTCGATTTCTACCCGCCGATTCAGGCGGGTAGTGTAGACCTAGCCTAAGAGGCTGATAGCATTTATAGCAGTATAACTCTATTAGTTGCAAGGGAGTCCCTTCTGATTTCAACTGGTGTGAGGTCAGAATCAGGCCTTTTGCCTGAAAGGAACTAGGTATGGCTACATTCTCTCTGAGCTAGTGGTGAGGTTTAGGGTGACCAGATAACAAGTGTGAAAAAGTGGGACACTTTTTTTTTTTTTCGGGGCTGGGGAGGCAGCGGGAGGTAATATAGTTGTGTATATAAGACAAAGCCCCTAATATTGGGACGGTCCCAATAAAATTGGGATGTTTGATCACCCTAGTGAGGTGGCATCTTCTTCCTCTTTTCATCATTATTAATTATGGCCCAGATACTGGAGGTACTTAAGCATATGCCTAATTTTAAGCACTTGTGTAGCCCCGTTGACTTCAGGGCCTATCATTCTTGTCACAGCGGAAGAACGACATAGCTCTCCATTTTTTAGAAAAGACCAGAAGCCTGAAAAAAGTGGAACTAATACATTAAAAGACCAAAACCAAGAGAGAGTTTAACTTTCCTCATAAGAGCAGTGACTAGAAATCAGACAGGAAGCCACATACAATTCTATCCAACTGGTAGAGCCCCCTGTAAGTCACCTTGAGACACCAGATGTTTGAGTAGCTACATATTCAGTTAATCAAGTGAAAGGATAAGTGCTAAGCCCTGGTCAGCTTTGCGACTTGGCCACAAATTCCTGCAAACGGATAAGAAAACTCGCAGTAGTTCAGTTATATTGTCTGTTCAGACAGCCATCATCCCCAGTACCAGAAAGATGTGGATAAACTGGTTGATAATTCTCACACACAAAATATATTTGCACTATATCTACACACACACGGGACATGTCATTCTGTCATGATGCATGCACTAATAAGTGATGTTTACACGGTCTGGGTAGTTCTGCTTGAGCTAGCGCACAATTAACTAGCAGTGTGGATGTTGTGCCATGGTCTAGCCACCTGGGTCCAAGGCTGCCCAACCCCCTGGGTCCGTACTAAGGCAGCTAGTCCACACTGCTGCTTGTGTCACAAGGCCCACAGTGCTATTTTTAGCGCACTAGCTCAAGCCGAGCTAGCGCATATCTGTCTACCCGGGCTGGGAGACGTGCTCCCAGCTGCAGTGTAAACCTACCCGTTCCGACCTTAAAGTCTATGAGTCTACTGAGGCCACGATTTTGAAACTCTGGTGCTGCAAACGTATAGGGAGCCAGTTCTGCCAAGTTCTGAGCACTCTCAATTACAATGGTCAGGCTTAGAAAAGTCATGTCGTCTCCTTTCTTTTGTCTCTGTGCAAAGGCAAAAGAGAGAACGTACCTTCAGAATGTTTCATTCTAGACAGACAGGAGAGCAGGAGTTTCTTGTGACGCCACAAATGGGCAGGGACAGCTGGAGAACAGAAGCAGCTCTGCCTCCAGTCACCTTCCCCATTTGCTGGGGAGAGTAGGTGAAGGAACCAGTGTTTCCAACTCTCGTTATTTTATCATGAGTCTCAAGATAGTCGGTGTTTCACTTGAAGCCCCAGCTCCTGGAGTCAGGTGATTACAGGAGAATCTCAGCTTGCATTAGAACAGTAAGTTTGTAGTACTCATGCTTGCAGAGAAAAGCTTGACAATGCCCCTTGCATACAAGGCTCAGAAACCAGAGAGTAAATAATAAAGACCCCAGCTTTTAGTGTTCTTTTTAAATCTTGTGCTGTTTATGCCACACTTGTGATTTTGGGGGCAGAAGGGGGGGCCTGACTGAAAGGGTTGAAAATGCTAAGCTTGAATATGCTTACTAGGTGCTTTCCCACTCTCTCTCCCCCCACCCCTGAGAGAAAAATGTAACTGCCTCACATCACAGTGTATAATACCTGTGGCCTGGAAATGCCTTTTTAGTTGTTTTTCTGTGTCGAACCAATGTTTTACTTGACTTGCACTAATTGCTGTAGAGCAGTATATGGTTAGATTTCTTTGGTTTGATTTATTTTTTTGGTTGCAATTCCTATTGGCTAACGAGCTGGCAGTCCTATAAACATACCTGTTGCACATTTTACACCCCTGGACAAAATAAAATATAACCCGAAACAGCCAGTGTCCTAGATATTCTGAATGTAGCCACTTTGCATCCCAATGCCCCAGCCGGCACCATGGAAAATTCTGCTTCCTTTTGCAGAGCATCTAAAAACCACCAACACTTAGGGCTTGAGCTTGCAAGTCCTTGCTCGGGGTGCAGCCTCCAGTGACGGTGCAATGGCTGCTCCATGTGGGCTCCAGTAGAGTTAAGTGCCTCTAGGCTGCGGGTCTGTCTACACTTAATGCTGTGTCAATGCAGCTGCGCTGGTTCAGTGAAGATGCTATCTATGCTGACAGGAGGGCTTCACACATTGGCGTAGGTAATCCACCTCCCTGAGAGGCGGTAGCTATGAGAAGTCCTCCCGCTGACATAGCACTGTCTACACTGGGAATTAGGTCAGTATAACTGCACCGCTCCGTGCTGTGGATTTTCTACACCCTTGAGTGACATAGTTATACTGACATAAGTTGCTAGTGTAGACCAAGCCTGAATGATCATAAACCCCAAGCTCCCTGCAGAGCCAGGCCCCTATTCAGGAAACCATCCTTACTCTGCAAAGTACCCTCGAGTCCATTCATGAATTGAGGGCCCACTGCCATACTCACGTGTGCAGGATACAAAAGGATGGAGTGGAGGCAAGAATCAGTGTTTCCGAGGGAAACTAGTCCTAAGCATTATCCTCCTGTTCATCCGGCACTCAGATCCAGATTTTTGGGACTTAGGTATTGCACTGCTGAATGGAGCAACACCTAAATAGCTTTGCTCCCTCTTGAGCCTGACTGCTCTTGCTCACAGGCGCCAACTTTCCTTGGGGCCGGAGGGTGCTCGCACTCCCCCGGCCCCGCCCCAGGCCCCACCCCAACTCTGCCCCCTCCCTGCCCCTATTGGACCCCTCCCCAAATCCCCGACCCGGCCCCTCCTCTTCCCCGAGCGCACCACGTTCCTCCTCCTCCCCCTCCCTCCCACCGCTTGCCGTGCGAAACAGCTGTTTGGCGGCGCAAGCGCTGGGAGGGAGGGGGGAGAAGCAGGACTCAGCGGCGCGCTCAGGGGAGGAGGCGGAGCGGAGGCAGAGGTGAGCTGGGGCGGGGTGGGGTGGGGCAGGGAGCTGCTGGTGGGTGCAGAGCACCCACCAATTTTTCCCTGTGGGTGCTCCAGCCCCGGAGCACCCACGGAGTCGGCGCCTATGCTCTTGCTAATGCTCTTGGCTGCATGTAGCTACTCACCGCAGTGTGGACTGGGGCGTCACGATATGTAGCTACACATACCCATCACGCCACCGCCAACATAGACCAAGTTGCTGTTGCAGTCCACACTAACCCAGTGTGGATATTTGGCCCCCCTCAAGTGCCGGATGGATCGAGCCATTTACAATCTATTCTCATGCACCCTGACCAGGTGCTGTGCAGGGGTGGCTCCAGGCACCAGTGCAGCAAGCGCGTGCCTGGGGCGGCAAGCCGCGGTGGGCGGCCTGCCTGTCGCTGTGATGGTGGCCGTCAGGTAGCCTTCGGCGGCATGCCTGTGAGAGATCCGCCGGTCCCGCGGCTTCAGCGGTAATTCGGCGGGGGGGATGCTGAAGGCGCAGCACCGGCAGACCTCCCGCAGGCATGCCACCGAAAGCCGCCTGACTGCCATGCTTGGAGCGGCAAAACTATAGAGCCGTCCCTGGTGCTGTGCAAACACAGCTGAAGAGACAATGCCTGCCCTGGAAGGCTTTCTCCAACATGACAGGTAGTGTGGCCTAGTGGATGGAGTCAATGGTGTGGGAGTCAAAAGATCTAGGTACTTTTCCTGGCTCTGCCACTGACCTTGTGTGGGAACTTCAGCAAGTGTCTTTTTCCACTCTCGCCTTCTTCTGTCTTGTCTGTTTAATCTGCCAGCTCTCTGTGACATTGTCTCTTACTATGTGTTTATACAGTCTTAGCATAATGGGGGGGCCTGGTTTTGTGTAGGCTCTCTAGGTGTTACTGCTATACAAATACAATACACTACAAATTTCCACACGGGGAGGGGAGCCTGTGGCTCTCAGTGGGTGTTCATCAAAGGAGGGAGCTTGCCACTGCTACAGGATGGTCTGCCCAGTGCCCACAGAAGCCTCTTCACCGTGGATGTTCTGCAGGGTACCAGCTCTACAGGAGAGGGCAGGTGAGGTGAGTGTGTGAGTGTGTGTGTGTGTGTGTAGGTGGGGCATAGCCGGACTCTGCTGGCTCCCAGCAATGCTGCAGGAGGGTCCTGGCTTGGGGGGCGCTTCTAGCAGTCCGGATTCTGTGCTGTGCAGGAGCCACCGTCAGCCAGGAAGAGGAGGAAGCAGTGAGAGGCCCTTGGTTTGGCTTGGAACCTCCAGCCTCTTTGTGGGGTGGTGGGGACAGAATCCCATTCCCCTGACAGAACCGTGCCAAGAACTTGTGTGAGTTCGTTGGGTTTCTACTCCCATGTGGGTGACGGCGCTGGGGGAGAGAATGGTGTCCAGAATTAGGCACTGGGAGGACTCCACCTCCTCCCTCCCACACAGGGAGCCAGCATCACTAAGCCTACCTGCACTTAAGCAATAAAAATGTCTCTTAAATGGGACTTAGGTGGCACATAGGCATGGGCTGGCCTCCCTGCATCAGGGCGAATGTCTCCCATGGATTTTAAAATGTGCAAAACAAAAGGCTGACACCCAGTGGCAAGCACAGTACAAAGAACAGGCTACAGTTATCACCTTTGAAATGTAAAAAAACCACCCCCTACTCCCGCAAGGCAAGCCTGCTGCAACTCCAACCACAAGGCAACCCCCCCCCCCCAACAGCCATTAATACTATCTAGAGAGAGAACACGTATAGATTAGATTGATAACATCATTTCCTTATTTAAACTGCACAAGTGGGAACACTGCAGCATCTTTAGCTGGACACAGAAACTTCTCTCATTAGATATCCCAGTGCATTGTGATAATAATGTAAATCTTTAGATCCATGTAAAAAAAAGAACCCAGCATATTAAATTCTTTTTCTGGCAAATGGCAAATCCGTAAAAAAAACTAGCCAGGCCAGTCAAATCCTGGCCAGGTCGTAACCCTCGCTCTGCTGGCTGAGAAGGCTTGGGCTCGAGTATAACAGACGTGCTTTTGGCTGCAGCTCACCGGAAATCGTTTCATAGACTCATAGAATATCAGGGTTGGAAGGGACCTCAGAAGGTCATCTAGTCCAACCCCCTGCTCAAAGCAGGACCAACACCAACTAAATCATCCCAGCCAGGGCTTTGTCAAACCGGGCCTTAAAAACCTCTAAGGATGGAGATTCCACCACCTCCCTAGGTAACCCATTCCAGTGCTTCACCACCCTCCTAGTGAAAAAGTTTTTCCTAATATCCAACCTAGACCTTCCCCACTGCAACTTGAGACCATTGCTCCTTGTTCTGTCATCAGGTACCACTGAGAACAGTCTAGATCCATCCTCTTTGGAACCCCCTTTCAGGTAGTTGAAAGCAGCTATCAAATCCCCCCTCATTCTTCTCTTCTGCAGACTAAACAATCCCAGTTCCCTCAGCCTCTCCTCATAAGTCATGTGCTCCAGCCCCCTAATCATTTTTGTTGCCCTCCGCTGGACTCTTTCCAATTTTTCCACCTCCTTCTTCTAGGGGCTCAAAACTGGACACAGTACTCCAGATGAGGCCTCACCAATGTCGAATAGATGGGAATGATCACGTCCCTCGATCTGCTGGCAGTGCTCCTACTTATACAGCCCAAAATGCCGTTAGCCTTCTTGGCATCAAGGGCACACTGTCGACTCATATCCAGCTTCTCGTCCACTGTCACCCCCAGGTCCTTTTCTGCAGTGTCTGCCCCATCACAAGAGTAGCCAAAAAGCAAACAAAGGGCTTGTGGATACTGCACTACACCAGTCTCCCCACCCCCACCCACAATGGATAAAGAAAAAACAACAACCTTGTTCATTATTCAGGGGGTAGCCATGTTAGTCTATGCCACAAAAACAAGGAGTCTGGTGGCACCTTAAAGACTAACAGATTTTTCTGGACATAAGCTTTCGTGGGTAAAAATCCCCACTTCTTCAGATGCATTGTTTCCCTACAGCTTCCAATAATTCTCAAACTCACACACCCCCGTGTGGTGGCCTTGTGTTACTGCACTGCAATTTTAAATAAAACCTGTGGGATTAAATAAAACCTGCATCTGATGAAGTGGGCTGTAGCCCACGAACAGGGCCGGCTCCAGCATTTCTGCTGCCCCAAGCAAAAAAAAAAAGCCGCGATCGTGATCGGCGGCAGCAATTGGAAAAAAAAAAAAGCCGCGATCGGCAGCGGCGGCAGTTCAGCGGCAGGTCCTTCACTCCTAGAGGGAGTGAGGGACCTGCCACCCCCCGAATTGCTGCAGGTGCCGCCCCTCTCCCTTGGCCACCCCAAGCACCTGCTTGTTAAGCTGGTGCCTGGAGCCGGCCCTGCCCACGAAAGCTCAAATAAATTTGTTAGTCTCTAAGGTGCCACAGGGACTCCTGTTCTTTTTGTGGGATTACTGCCTGTTTCCAGGCCTGCTAAAGTTTTTTTCTTATGCTGCCTGAGCTTTTATTTGGGGGGGGGGGGCATCATTGTTTGTTCCTCATCATTATGGGCCTGATTTTCCACTGTCTTACAAGTTGTGTAGCTGTCTGCACCTATCTATGCAAAGTGGGTCTAGCTACCGATGTTTAGGCCCAGAGGTGCAAAGGTATTTTTGATGTCAGTGGTAGTTAGGAGCCTAAATACCTTTGAGGATCTGGATCTAACTACACAAGCTACAAGGCAGAGGAAGATCAGGCCTAATATATTTAAAAACATGTGGAAAGGGTAGATTTGGATCTTGGAGTCTATCAAGTGGGTGCAGCAGGGCTAATCCTACGAAGTGCTGAGTACCGTCAACTCCTATTGACTTCGGACAGGATGGAGTCTTAGGCCTGGTCTAAACTTAAAACTTAGGACGACTTAGCGATATTGCTCTGGGCTGTAAAAAATTTTGCACCCTGAGCACTGTAGTTAGTTCAACCTAACCCCATTATAGACATTGCCAGGTGGATGGAAGAAGTCTTCCATTGGCCTGGTGACTGCCTCTCAGAGAGGTGGATTAACTCCATCAATGGAAAAACCCCATTCATTGACGGAGCAGCAGCTACACTAGGGCACTATAGTGTCACTGCTGCAACACAATCGCGTTGCCGCTCTAGCAGCTGTAACGTAAACATACGCTCTTGGGAATTGGGAGTGCTCTGCATAGTGCAGGATTTACTGCGAGGTTACTGAAAAACCGTCGTACCTAGATGCTACAGTGATGGGTGCCTTAAAAATGTTAGTCAGTCATAATAACACAGGTGTGGATGAGATCCAATTGCAAAGGATGTGACGAAATGACATTACCAAGTTCTGGTATGTAGCTATTTAGGCTTACAAGGTGTTGGGCAACTGATATATTAACTTGCAGCGCCAAAGATGATCAGGCAACAACTATACCTATGAAGAAGTTGAATACATTAGCGGGTTAAAAAGAAATTTGGCCTGAGCTCAAAAAGATTGTAGAAAACAACAGAAATGTTATTTATAAAGCTCACAAGAGGCACCTATAGAGTGATGTGTTTCAACTGGATCACCTCGGCTGTGGGACATCATCACAGTGTAATGAGTGTCGTTCTGTTCTGTTCTTTACAGGTTCCTACCTGCTTTCATCACCGACACTTTGAGGCAAGGGCTGACTTTATTGTTCTGCATATGTACAGCACCTAGCACAATGGGGCCCTGGTCCAGGACTGGGTGGTACTGCAGTGCAAACAAAAAGTAAATAATAATAGTATCTGTGTACATAAACCACTGCCTTCCCTGAACCGAATCAGAACTGCTGGAAAGTCTGTTCTAAGCTGGTGTCACTGCATGCTAACTCAAGCTTGTCAAAAAGTTTCAAAATTCCAATTATTTTTTTCCATTAATATTTTGATGACACGATTATTCAAAATTGTGTCCAAAATTAGATTTAGGATTTTTGAGGGCGGGGTGTGAGGGGGAAACCAGCTATAGAGCAACAAAATTTTGGATTTTGGGAAACAAACACAAACAAAACCACGCACAACAACTAGGGATGTCACAAAATTGTCACAAAAAAGTTGCCCCATGATTTGATGAGCCCTAAGACCCACAAAGACCCTTTTTAGCTCAAGCATTAAGAGGTCTGTGGAGCTGGAGGCGCTGCATTCTAGCCACAGTGCTCCTGGGAAGTTCTGAGCGACCATGGTGCAATGTAGCCTGGCAACCATTAAATGCCAGGTGGTCACAGGTCTGGGGCAATGTATTTGAAAATGTTAGAGTAAAGGCCACCTTCTGAAAGCTTAACAAATAAAAGCCACAAAGGAAGCGTAAGTAATAAAAGGGAGCAGGTCATAAATACAGGACACCAGCGGCTAGAGAGAGCCCCTTGGTGTTAGGAAGTTTGAAGTTGATTTTTAAAAATGGTGAAAGATGGACTGAGCTGGCAAAGGCCTGATATAGCCTATCGAGAACTCATGCAGTAGTGGGATCACCAGCACCGCCTTAAATTCAACCTGCCCATTTACAGGCAGCCAATGTGAAATGTTCTGGGCTGGCATAATATGCCCTGGGTAACTCAGCAGGCAGCATGGGCTAGTGGATAGTGCACTAGTCTGGCATTTGGGAAACCTGGGGGGGTCCATTCTCAGCTTTGTCACTTGCCTGCTGGGTGACCGGGGTGCCTCAGTTTTCCCATCTGTAAAATGGGGCTGAGGAGAACAATCTCCTTTGTAAAGCATTTTGAGATCTTCTAATGAAAAGCTCTATATAGGAGCTAGGTATTATTGTTATTGTTTATTAACTCAGGCTAGTTAGCAAATAGGACGCTGCATTTCTCAGTGTTGCCAACTCTTGCCATTTTAGCCTGAGTCTCGCACTGTTAGTGTTTCTCTTAATGCCCTACCCCCTGAAGTTATGTGACTGTGCCAGATTCTGCACTCTAGTTTTCAAAAGTAAGTCTCTTTCCCTCATAGGTGCAGGGATAAGCTTGAAAACGTGAACCCTAACGGTTCAAAAGGCAAATAAAAAGAACTCCATCTGTATTTGTTTTTAAAGCTCATAATTTTTAAGTCAGTTTCACAATTTCTGGGGCCTGGCCTGACTCATCCGTTTGAATACTTAGGGTTGGTGACATTAAAGGCTAAACATGCTGCATGTGACAAAGCCACTCTTCTGTAAGCTCTAGCTGAGTGGGGCTAATTCACACATGGAGAATTTAATATGAGATCGGGGGGGGAAAGGAGGCACATGCTTGACTGAAGATGGCACATAGTCCTCCGCAGAGAGCTGGCAGAGCTGAGGGTAATCAGTACTATCGCTGAGTTGTGGCCCAGGCACAGATTCGGTTTCAACCCAGCTGGATTTGTACTCTGTGCATTTCGTTTACAATATATACCTACCTATTATATAGCACTTGTCCTCAGTAGATCGCAATGTGCATTACAAAGGAGGACAGTGTCATTAGCCCCATTTTACAGATGGGGAAACTGAGGTGCAGAGAGGTGATGTAACTTGTTCCAGGTCACCACCCAGCAAGCAGAGCCAGGATAGAACCAGAGGTGCCAGAATGGGGATTGGCGGGGGAGGGGGGCGGGAGAGGGGAGAGCCCTGGCCCAATCACTTTTAAAAGTGGGAGGGCTGCCAGTGGTCCCCCCCCCACACACACTTTTATAGAGCTTCCGCCACTCCTGGATAGAACCCATATCTCCTGAGTCCCAGTCCAGTGCTCAACAGGAAACACAGCGGAAACCACAGAGTTTCATTAAGTTTCCATGGCAAAACCATAACTTTCGCATGAGTTGGTCACAACAAGTTTCACTTGCTTTCAGATTTTGCTTAGCGAGGGCCTAGGCTGAAGAGTTCAGCTCTAGAGCCCACTCTCTCCACAGGCTGGGGGTGGAGGTTTAGTGCGACCGGCTCTAGAGGCAGGAGCTAGCTGCTAAATCCAGTTTGGAGACAAAGTTTGGGAGTGTTCAGGTGCGGGGTTGTTGACTAAGGCCCTAGTTGAGTTTCTGCTCTACTAGGCCGAGCAGCGTCAGTGAGAGTGTGACGATCCTGCCCCAAGCTGAAAGCACATCAACCATCAGGAGTCTCTCCCACACTGAATAAAGACAGAGAAGAATGAAATGTTTTCAGATGATTTACTGGTGGAGACGTTAAAACAAGCAACAAGGATCGAGAGAACAACACGCCGAGATGAGTCAAAAAGCTAACGTGGAAAAAATCCATTGCCCTCTGATGTTTTGATTAGCAGCTTCAGCCATCATCCCAGAGTAAATCCACAGCAGCTGTGCACAGCGTTCTGTGTCTGCTGCCTAACAGCCTAATGGGGAAGGCATGTTAAAAGTTTAGGGACAGATTCACATTGTGCTCGTGAGTTTTGTGTTTGGCGTGAACAGATAGCGCTCCGTTCTGAAGCCCAGGAAGCAGCATGCCAGCCACTCTTTTAACTCCCCATGTGCCAAGGAATGAGCCATCCTACATTCACTCAGAGACTGTCCCTATAATTTTTAGGAGACGGAACCTGACAGCTGAGCATGTGGGATCAGGTCAATTACAGAGCTGGTAGGACGGTGGGGACTGGGGTCTCAAATGAGAGACCATAGTGAGGGGGTATATCTGGCTTCTGCAGCTCCCTGCGGGAGGCCCAGTAGTCCTACTACACCCCACCCCAGGAAGCTGCTACGTGACAGGAAAGATGCATCAAGAATTGGGTGAGATTCTTTGACCTCTGTAACGTAGGTCAGACTAGATGATCATAACGGTCCTTCCTGACTGTAGACACTACGAATCTATATGTCCGAATGAGTAAAGTGGGCTTTGAAGGCCTAGTGCCAATGATACAGAGGAGAGAAACAGACGTCTTCCAATCCTGTAGCCCTTTCATGTGCAACTTCCCCCATCTGAGCACAGGACTGGGGAGAGAAACTTGAGTTCTAATCCCAGATCTGAAGTGCTTTTGGGAAAGACAGTTCATCTTTCTGCCTTAGCTGCCTCATGTGTCAAATGGAAAGAATGACCTTATTGACCTGTGTGCATTAGTATTTAATAGGTGACACTGCAGAACTTTGAGATGGTAAAGCTTTATGTAAGAGATGAGTATTAGTCATATTGGTTTCAATGACAGTTACTGGCTATTGCTGTGATTGGTGCAAGGTTGTACGTGCACATGCTTTTCTGTAATGTTAAGTGACTGTGAGTCCA
Source organism: Trachemys scripta elegans (assembly GCF_013100865.1). Lineage (NCBI taxonomy): Eukaryota > Metazoa > Chordata > Testudines > Emydidae > Trachemys > Trachemys scripta. The sequence continues at coordinate 11,873,513 of NC_048303.1, read as the reverse complement.
TTGTTCAAGTGTTTCGTGGAAAGTTTCTCCTTATTTTTGGCTTCGTTCACAAAAAAACATGACTAATCAAATTATATGCTGGCAGGTTTCAAAGGAACGGCCCTCGCTGGCAGTTGCAGTGAAAGATCACAAGCCCTGACGATGCTGTTTGGTGGGGAAATAGAACAAAAAATCATCCAGCAAAACGGAACAACCCAATAAATCACGTATCAGGAACTTGTATAGAACAGGGAGGGTAAGCAACTTGTACTTTATACAGTAAAAGACCAGTGAAGGGATTTAAGGAGTAGTGTGGTGTGGCAAGAGCGGATGATGACTGAAGAAGTGGCAGTGCACGGCAGTGAAGAAACCTGGAGAGAAGATGGTAATGATAGTCAAGGGGAGAGAGGGCCAAATGGATGGGCTTGGGTTTAATTAGCAGGGATGTTAGTGAAAGAATGGATTTTTTAGCAATAGAGGAAGTCAGAACTCTTCCATCATGAATAACAATGGAAGAGGTGGAGTGTGATTGAGGGAGAGGAAATAAACAGCACAAAGCCAATGGTAGGGTGACCAGACGTCCCGATTTTTTGGTGTTTGCCCGATTTTGCTCCGCCGGAATTTTTCTTTCTTTTTTTTGCTCTGCCGGCAGACCCCCCCTACTCCCTGGTGTCCCGATATTTTCTTCCTCACATCTGGTCACCCTAGCCAATGGGCCTGATTCTCCTCTATTTTGCTCCTGATTTAGTTATTTGTATCAGTGAAAAGCAGTTGTACATTTGCTACCGAAGCAGTATGGAAACATTTAACTGTCCCGTTTTGTCATTTGTAGATGACAACACAAGATGCAAGGCAGGGGGAACCCAGGCTAAGCAGCCTCCCCCATGCTCAAATGAATTTATTTTCATCTCTTCTCCTTAATGTTGTCCTCAGAGTATTTTTTCCTGTAACCAACAAAGTTGCCACAGAGAAGGTGTATGATGGGGGATCAAGAGGGGAGTAAAGAATCTCCAAAGGCTACACGAAGTAGGAGAGGGTTTTGAGAACATTGCAGATCACATTTTGAAGCAGACCTAGGCTTGTTCTCCACTGTCACCCGTTAACCTTCTCATTGTTAAGCTACACGCGTTGAGCTCCTTGAATGTATCACTTTGAGGCATGTTTTCTAGCCCTAGTCAGAAAGGAAAAGAGCAGTTCAGATGCTCGGCAATGATCAACCAAGTGAGAAGCAAAGACACAATACATTCCAAAAGGATTTTGCCCAGTATGGTGTTTGGCAGGACTGGGTACAGAGGAAGGAGGCATGTCAGAAGGGGACGCAACAGCCACCATGAACTCTGTGGGAGATGACCTAGATACTATGGTTGGTGCTTTGGAGATGGTGACCATTCTTTGTCAAAACATGGGCCTGGGATTCGGGAGATCTGGCTTCAATTTCCTCCTCTTCTACAGCTTCCCTGTGTGACCACTCTGCTTTGGCTCCCCATCTGTAAAAAGGGGACCATAAACTTTCTGTTCCGCTACCCTTTGTCTGTCTGGTCCATTCAGGGCTAGATCACAACATTACAATCTAGACCCAAGCGCTCTGTTGTTTGGACAGCCTGGAATCACAATCTTTGTCCCAGTCTCCCCGTTGCCGTGGGGAGGGTGTACACTGTGACAGGTCTATACCCAGCACAGAGCACACTCCTTGATATGCTGGGGTAGCTATGCCAGTGGTGTATTGGAAGGGGTAGTTCGTACTCCACCACTACCCCCCTTTCCTGTTTATCTGCATGAGAGGGGATCATTGTAGTTCTGAGCAGCCTGCTTTCTCGCGTGTGTAGGAAGTAGCTCTGCAGAACATGGGAGAAAGGGGGTGCCTCCTTACCACCTTGGACTGGCATGCTGAATGGACCACAACCTGGTCATTAAACTGGAAGCTCCATAGGCCTGGGATTATCTCTAACTATGTATGTACAATACCTAGCACAATGGGGCCCTGATCTCAGTTGTGGTTTCCAGGTGACACTGCAAAATTAACAATTATAGTCCATGGCAAAGCTCCCATTGTCTCTGCTGATGCAGGATCAGGGTCTAAGAGAATCTGCGGGCAGAAATTGCTCTCACTGAATGTCTGAAAAAAGCTTGCAGCAACATTTTTAATACTGCCTTTAAAATGGGATACAGAGGACAGTGATTTATGAAACATAACTGGCTTGTGTTTGCTCTTCTCTGCCAAAAGTAATTGCAGCTGTATTTGTTGTTCAGGAAAGTGTAGTTAACAGGATCTCTTTGATTAGGCAAATAAATGGATTTATATGATAAGGCTCAGGCAACCTTGACATTTTGGGGACTGCTCTTGGTTCTGCTGACGTCAATGAGAGCTGGATCGATCCTTAACCCTTGTGTAGAAGGCGCTGTCATCTCCCAAGCATCTTTTTGCGTCTGAGTGTGGCTGTTTTGTGGCCTGCCTCAGTTCCCCCTCAGTGATATAACAATGAGTTCACTTTAGCAGCTTGGTCAAGGAGAAGCCAAACACGCTACAGCAGTGCATCTCCATTTAATAAATCCTTTTGACAGGAGCACTTGCACCAGGGTTTCTGTTACCTCAGAGCCCAGATAAAACTTAAAAAAGTCCCCACACAAAAGTTTCTGGGTTCCAGCAGTGGTTCCTTCTGCTGTAAGGCCTCAGGCTTCTCTGCTGCCTGGAGAGCTCTGCAGTCTCTCCCCAGCTTGGTCAGGGTCTCCTCCAGGCCTCCTTGCCTGAAGTGATTTGTAATTCACTCAGCCCCCCTGCTTTAGGAGCATGGCCTCTGCCTCATTCACACTCCCCTCCTTTAGAGCCTCCTAACAGAGCTCCCCTAAACCTTTTATTAGGCCCAGGTGCTCTTACTTAATTAGCTGTCTGCCAACTACTCAGGCAGTTAACTATCCCCAGGTGGACCTTGGTTGGCTAATGAGGCTGCAAAAAGAACAGGAGTACTTGTGGCACCTTAGAGACTAACAAATTTATTAGAGCAAATTTGGACTACAGCCCACTTCTTCGGATGCATACAGAGTGGAGTATGCATCCGAAGAAGTGGGCTGTAGTCCACAAAAGCTTATGCTCTAATAAATGTGTTAGTCTCTAAGGTGCCACAAGTACTCCTGTTCTTTTTGCGGATACAGACTAACACGGCTGCTACTCTGAAACCTAATGAGGCTGGGCATTTGACTCCTCTTCAAGGGCTAGCCCCGGGACACCTTGCTTTACTATTGTTTATGGCTTTAACTTCTGTAAATAGACAATCCATATTCACAGATTTTAGGTCCACTGTGAGCATCTAGTCTGTATAAGACAGACCAGAGAATTTAACCAAATGAGAGCTGCAACAAGCCGATAACTTCTGGTTGAGCTAGAGTGTATCTTTTAGGCCTTGTCTACACTACAGATGGCCCCTAGTGTAGATGCAGCTTATGCTGACAGAAGACGCTTTTCTGTCGACACAGTAATAGCTCCTCCCTGAACACTATTAGCTATACCAGCAGAGGTGCTCTCTGTCGGCATAGCTGTGTCTACACTGCGGGTTTTGCCAGCATTGCTATTACAGGTAGGGGGTTTGGTTCCCTCCCCCCATCCCCATTCCTGACTGATGTAGCTCGGCTGACAAAACTTTGCAGAGTATATCTGGCCTAAGAAACACATCCATTGCAACGGGCTATTCAACTTAACTATTCAAAACAAAACAAGTCATTGCTAGGAATGGGTGTTTCCCTTCCCCAACCCCTTTTCTTTGTTCATTAAAGGACACTCAGGGTATTTCTACACTGCAATTTAAAACCCATGGCTGGCTGGTGCCGGCTGGCTCGGGCTGGGGCTGCGGGACTGTTTCATTGCAGTGTAGACGTTCAGACTTGGGCTGGAGCCTGGCTCTAGAACCCTGCAAAGTGGCTACACCATAACTGAACAGCCCCTTCGCCCGAGCTCAGCAAGCCCGAGTCAGCAGGCGGGTTTTTAACTGCAATGTAAATACCCTCAGACCCAAATCTCCCTTCCTCCCAGGGGAATGTCCCCTGAAGCGGTGCAACACTGTCCCATCGACCCCTGGCAGGAGGCACAACCCTTCCCACACAGCCCTCTCCCTCTCGAGACACCCTTCCAGTAGGAAGAGGGACAGGCAGGCTAACTGCCCACAGATGACAGCAGTGTCTTGGATTTGGGGGCAGGAGTCAAAGAGGCCTGCTGGCTAGCCTGTCAAACCAGGAAATGGGAGTAGGCCAGTTTGCTGTCCCTTGAAAGTGCAGGGGAGAGAGCATCTGGGCTCTCCTCCTGAGAGAACATAAGGTAAGGGGGAAGCTTGAGCTTGTTAGGGAGACATAGGTTACGTGGGGAGGGGAGGTGGTTGAAGAGTCAGTGTGCTGAACAGCAGTGCAGGCTGGGATGCTTCTCCAGATGTTTGGATAAGTGCTGTTGCGCTTTCAAATCGTTGGCTGCTTTGAACAGGCCCCAAACATCAAGTCTTAAGATTCCCCCATCTACAAGTGTCTGTTCTTCCTTTGCATTAATACTTTGTCCAGGTATATAACACTCCCCACCAGGTAGGGCTGACTGTTAAACTAGCTGATTTTTAAGGGCCTTCAGCACCACAGTAGCCTCTCAGCAACTCTGTCTGACTATTAACTTTCAGGAAATAACTCCGCCATCACTCATCATTATTATTAAGCGCTCAGGCCCTGATTCAACAAAATATTTAAGCTTATGCTTAACTTTAAGCTTGTGAGTAGTCCCAGTGAACTGAAATCAAGGGGGCTACTCACATGCTTACAATTAAACGTGTGCTTAGCCGGGTCGCGGCCTTTAATCGCTCTGATAGAATCAACCATTAATTAACCCTCCCAGTCCTCCAGTGTAGTGACACTGCTCGATTATTCCCATTTTACAGATAGGGCAACAGTCAGTGTGCCACACTCACCACTGATGTAAGCAAGCACAGTGTCCGTGGCTTCAACAGCATTGAAATATATTTGACCCAGAGAATGTAAGTGACTTTCCCCCTGGCCGCAGATTAGGAGTCAGTGTCAGAACTGAGATTAGAATTCAGGTGCTGGCCATCCCGCTCCTGTGCTGGGACTATGCCAAGTTACTGCTTAAATTCACAAGATTCAGGGCCCAGTATGTGCAGGACCAACCCTTAAAGAAGGATCTTTAAGAAGAGAGGAAGGTTGTGGGGTGCTGGCCTGGGACTCAGGAGACCCTGACTCAATTTCCCACTTTGCCTCGGACTCCCTTTGTGAGCCTGGGAAGGTCATTCAGACTTTCTGTGCCTCAGTTCCCTATCTGTACGAGGGTGATAACAGCCCTGCCCTACCTCGCAGATGTGTTGTGAGGCTAAATGCATTCAAGATTGTGAGGTGCGCATTTACTACTGAGTAATGACCTGCATTATACAGGTCAGTAGATAGACCCGAAAACCCGGGTCTTATAAATGAAGAGTATGTATTGCATAGAGACGTTGGGCTGGGAGGGACTTTAAGAGGTTTCATGGATTCCAAGGCCAGAAGGGCCCAGTGTGATCTAGTCTCACCAGGAATAGCATAGGCCACAGACCTTGCCCAAAACATTTCCTAGAGCAGGGGTCCCCAACACGGTGCCCGCAGGCGCCATGGCACCCCTGGGGCGTCTAAATGCGCCTGCATACTGTCCAGTGGATGAGCATCTGCCGAAATGCCGCCGACAAGAAGCGTCATCCAGAGGTGTCGCTGACGATTTTTGGTGCCATTTCGGCGGCGACACCTCTGGATGACGCTGCTTCTCGGCGGCGACGCCTATTGACGTTGCCGCTTGTCAGCGGCATTTTGGCGGATGCTCGTCCACCACCACGGTCCTCCGCGGCTCGTTGTCTGGCACCCGCCAGACGAAAAAGGTTGAGGACCACTCTCCTAGAGCATATCTTTTAGAATCCACCACAACCAATAGTTAATTACCCTCACTATTATAAATGTACATATAGGTCATCTCATCCATTCTCCCCTTGGTTAGACAAAACCCAAGTGTAACTAGACCATTCCTGCCAGGTGTTTGCCCAGACTATTCTTAAAAACCTCCAACGATGGGAACTCCACACCTCTCTTGGCAATCTATTCTCCTTTGGACTCCTTCTAGTTTGTCCACATCTTTCCTAAAGTGTGGAGCCCAAAACTGGACACAGTGCTCCAGCTGAGGCCTTCTGAGCACTGAGCAGAGAAGAACAATCACCTCCTGCGTCTTACATACAAAACTCCTGTTAATACACCCAGAATAATGAGAGCCTTTTTTTTGCAGCTGCATCACAGATTGAATACAGTGATCCATTGTAACACTCAGATCCTTTTCAGCAGTACTTCTCCTGAGACAGTTATTCCCATTTTCTATTTGTCCATTTGCTTTTTCCTTCCTTTGCACTTGCCTGTATTGAATTTCATCTTGTTGATTTTAGACCAGTTCTCCAATTTGTCAAAGTTATTTTGAATTCTAATCCTGTCCTCCAATGTACTTGCAGCCCCAGCCAATTTGGTTTCATCCACAAAATGTATGATCGTACTCCCCTCTCCATTATCGAAGTAATTAATGAAAATATTGAATAGTACTGGTATCCAAGGCAGACCCCTGTAAGTACCCCACAAAGATATCTCCTCCCAGTTTGACAGTAAACCATTGATAACTACTGTTTGAGGATGGTCTTTCAACCAGCTGTGCACCCACCTTATAGTAATTTCATCTTGACCACATTTCCCTACTTTACAAAAATGTCATGTGGGACTGTTACCAAAATCAAGATATATCATCTCTACTGTTTCCCTTCATCTACTAGGCCAATAAACCTGTGAAAGAAGGAAATTAGGTTGATTTGGCATGATTTGTTCTTGATAAATTCATGTTGGCTATTACTTATCACTCTATTATCCTCTAAGTGCTTACAATTTGATTGTTTGATAAACCCTGCCAGTATCTTTTGCCCAGGTCCTCTTTGTTCCTCTTTTAAAAGACAGGTACTATGTTTGCCCTTCTCCCAGTCCTCTGGAACCTCACCTGTCTGCCCTGCGTTCTTGAAGATAATAGCTAACAGTTCCAAGATTGTTTCAGCCAGTTCCTTAAGTACCCTAGGGTGAATTTTGTCAGGGCTCGCTGACTTAAATACAGTACATCTAACTTATCTAAATAGTCTTTAACCTGACCAGCTTTGCCTTCTTGTGCTCTGAAATGAAACTGGAGCAAACTAATCTGCATATATTTGTGTCCTTCGGCTGATCTTTTATTATACAGAGGAAAAAAATGTAGTGGAAGTCAGAAACCATCACTTCAAAGGCAAGCTGGGATTGGAATATGTACTAGCTTGTGAAGAGTATTACAGGGGAGATGTTTTCAATTATCTGAAAAGGTAAAACACATGGTTTTGACTGAACAGAAAAACCCTTTGGTAGCTCTCTTCTAAACAAAGGAAGGACAGTTAGCGAGTGGGAGACACTGGGATTCTCAGTGGAAACTATTTGGGTCCCTGGAGGAATAAAGGCCGCTTTATTTTGGCTGGTTGAGGAAATCTTCCTGTTTTGGGAAGGTTTTTATAAGTGAAGTTATAAGTGTTTTATAGACTAGATGACCTCCTGAGGTCCCTTCCAACCCTGATATTCTATGGGGGAAAAAAGCTGCCCTTAGAGTGTGAGGTCAGCACCTTGAGCTGGTCAGAATACTTCCGACCAAATGTTTTGCCATCAGAAAACGATGATGCGTTGTAATTTAAATGATTTGCAGAAAGTGTAGATTGCTACAAAGTTTGACTTGGTGGAAGGGTGTGTGTGTCTGTGTTGTTTTGACTTTTCCCTTTCAAAATGAGTTTTTGTCTCAATTTTCAAAACAAATATATATATATATCATAATATTTTTAACATTTCAGAACTGAAACACTTGGACCAGAAACTTCTTTCTGAGTTTTGTTTTGTGGAAGATTTTGAATATTTTTGTTCCCTATTGGAATAGAATTGTTGAATATCCAACAAAATGGAAAATCTGGTTCCTGCCCAATTCTGGTTAGCTGTATTATCCGCATTCTGTGGCTGGGAAAACCAAAGCAGAGGGTTTAATGATTTGCCCAACTACCAAGAGAATTAGAATGGCTAAGGGGTGGGATTTTCAGTAATGCTTGGCCTCATTCTGCTCCCATGGAAGTCAGTGGTGCTCTTGCAATTTATAACATTATTAATATTGACCAAAATATGTTAGAACCACACTGCCTGAGAGATCTCTGTCTGCTAAGCAATATGCATGCTGCATGGATGTCTATACCATGTGGCCTGAGGCTCTAGGGGGTGGGAGCTCTCTGCTCCCATGTGCTGATGAACAGGGTGAAGAATGGCTACAGAAAACTTCATTTGCATAAACTTTCTATCCAGAATTCCTCCAGTGACACTTTGACAGTCACCATAATTGTACACCAACTCAGAATTGGTAGAGTAGTGGGACTGCACTGCAAGAGAGGAAGAAGAACTCATCCTTTATGGTAAGGAGTGTATCCTTGATCACAAGTATTTTACTTAAGGGATTTATGCTACTGGTTCCCTTCCAGTGAAACTCCTGTCTGGAAATCCCCTGGGAGAACTTCTTGAAGAAGCTGCAGAAAATAACTGCGGAGCTGAGTGAACTGTGAGGTTCTGTTGTATAGATATTGATTTCAGAGGCCAGGAGAGTTAAAGGTGTTTATAAACTCTTGTTGTTGTTTAATGTTAGACAGTGAAAGCAGACTTGGGGTTATTTTAAACAGAGGCTTTGGTTTTACTTGGCTACTTGGCAAACACTTAAAAGCATTAATTTCAATTAAAAGTTTATTGATTAAACACAAGAAAGAACAAGACATCAAAACAGGCATTTATATTGAAACTGGTTGAGTGACTATGCAAAACAAACAGTCAAAACTTTTAAAGCTTTTCTCCTTTTGGAAGCTAAATATCAGTTTCTCATTTTCAGAACAATCTTTCTTTGACGAAAAGGAAAGGATTAATTTTACTCTCGGTCCTGATGTGTAGAGAGTATTTACTTATCTTGTTGTTAATAAACAGACAAACACAAGGTGGAGGAGAGACAGGATAGCAAAGATCGGTGAAATACAGCTTTTCGTTATATTTTTGGAACACTGGATCTCTGGTTAGTTACAAGTGGATGCTTTTGGTTGGCAAGTCACGACAGTTGTTGCTTGGATCCTGGTTTACAATCTGGTTAGGGACATCATCTGATTTGCCTTGTTTAAGAAGAAAAGAGCCAGCTTGGATGAATAAAGCATAGCTAACTTCAGGATTTGATGAAAAACCAAGAGAGTGAGAGAGAGAGAGGATAGAAAAGGAAGGGGCAGAAAAAATCACAAGGGATGGGAAAAAAGGACATTTTCCTGAGAGGGAGATCAGCTGCCCTTAATCTTATTCAAAGTCTCTTTTTAAAGAACCTAAAAAGGGGGAGGGGTGGAAGTGGGCATCATAGTTCATTTTCCTCATTATTTTGTCAACCAATGAGGCCTAATATCCGTCATGCCAGTTTTGGTCTATTAACCTCCAGTTCCACATCTTCTGTTTTGACCAAGCATAATTTCAACAGTCCTTGGATTATATCAGAATGGCTTTTTGGTTTAGACTAATCCAGCTTCTTTTTCTGGTTCTTTTGTACTTGTTACAACATTCAACATCATAAGCAACTTGACCTGTTTTTCATGGTTATTGTAACATCTTATGAACTTTTACATACTTTTTACATCTGAGCTCACAATAGGGGGTACGTTTGTTGGCCCAATAGTCACAACAATCCCTCCTACCTGGCCACTAAATTAAATTAAATTAAATTAAATTAAAGCTGAAATCACTACTGCTGGGCTAAGAGTTGGAGCCTCAGGACAGAACCAGGCAGCACTTCCCAAGGAATTGGAATCTGGTCTGCCTGAGGACTCTGGGGCAGCTACCCACGAGGGAAGTGACATACTAAAGGGACATTTGCCTATTGGACATTCACGCCAACAGGTGGGGAACCAAGTTAAGAGACTACTCCCTGTAGTAAGATGAGGCCCTGAAACATAAACGCTTGTGTCAGAGGCCCAGTCTGAAGCCTGAACCAAAGTACTTTCAGGCATTGCTAAGCAAAAGCTGGGCTGTGAGCCAGAGGCAGGCCCCACTCACAGAAGTTGGCGAGAAGAGGGTTGCTAGAAGCAGGTGCATCCACACATAAGTGCTAATAAGAGGAACTTGTGCCAAGATGGCATCAGAACACTCCACAGAGATAACGAGGAACAGGCAGGTGCATCTTAAAGACAGGGTCAAAAGGACAACATGATGGATAGATTTGTTTGAACCAACATGTAATGGGAGAAGCAGCACCCTAATGAGTAAAGGAGCTGCACCTCAATACGTCAGGAGGAATGAGTAATCTGTTCTGCACTCGTATAAGAATAGGTCTGGAAGTGCACATCGTCGTCCAGCCTAGGGGGCAGTGGAGTGTCCCGCCACTGACTGAGCTGTGTCCATTGCCAGGGGGCACATATTCATAGTATGTCCTGTAGAGTCTATAGGAAACTATTACTGTGTTTCATTTGACAATAAACCTGGCCGGGTGCCTTCGTACCTGACTGGAGTCTGTGGTCTTTGGGGGATCTCTCGGGGTCTGCAGTGTCAGCGATCTGCGCAGAGCTGGGGCAGCACAGAGAGGGAACACGCACGTAGCCAACTGTTATCATCATCGAACAAGGGCAGAGCACCACACCGGTAGCTACTGACAACACTCCCAAAGTTACCCTGAAGCAGTGTTTCATTTATCATTCATATATATATATATATATATATATATATATGTTCAATATCTTTACTAATGATCTGGATGATGGGATTAATTGCACCCTCAGCAAGTTCACAGATGACACTAAGCTGGGGGGAGAGGTAGATATGCTGGAGGGTAGGGATAGGGTCCAGAGTGACCTAGAAAAAATGGAGGATTGGGCCAAAAGAAATATGATGAGGTTCAACAAGGACAAGTGCAGAGTCCTGCACTTAGGAAGGAAGAATCCCATTCACCACTACAGGCTGGGGACCTACTGGCTAAGCAGCAGTTATGCAGAAAAGAACCTGGATATTAAAGTGGACGAGAAGCTGGATATGAGTCAGCAGTGTGTCCTTGTTGCCAAGAAGGCCAACGGCATATTGGGTTGCATTAGTAGGAGCATTGCCAGCAGATCAAGGGAAGTGATTATTCCCCTTTATTCAGCACTGGTGAGGCCACACCTGGAGTATTGCGTCCAGTTTTGGTCCCCCCATTACAGAAGGGATGTGGACAAATTGGAGAGAGTCCAGTGGAGGGCAACGAAAATGATTAGGTGCCTGGGGCACATGACTTACGAGGAGAGGCTGAGGGAACTGGGGTTATTTAGTCTGCCGAAGAGAAGAATAAGGGGGGATTTGATAACAGTCTTCAATTACCTGAAGGTGGGTTCCAAAGAGGATAGAGCTAGACTGTTCTCAGTGGTGGCAGATGACAGAACAAGGAGCAATGGTCTCAAGTTGCAGTAGGGGAGTTCTAGGTTGGATATTTGGAAACACTATTTCACTAGGAGGGTGGTGAAGCACTGGAATGGGTTACCTAGGGAGGTGGTGGAATCTCCATCCTTAGAGGTTTTTAAGGCCCGGTTTGACAAAGCCCTGGCTGGGATGATTTAGTTGGTGTTGGTCCTGCTTTGAGCAGGGGGTTGGACTAGATACCTCCTGAGGTCTCTTCCAACCCTAATCTTCTATGATTCCATATTGTTGCTGTGTTCCTATTTCCTCTAACAAAGTCTTTCCTCATTTCATACATGGACTAAGGGCTTGCCTATGCTACAACGGCAGAGCTAGGGTGTTGCAGCTATAGTGTCGTAGTGTAGATGATATTTCCTACAGTGACAGAAAGGGTTTTCCTACAGATATAGTTAATTCACCCCTCAGAGGCGGTGTCACAGTTCAGGGCAACTGCATCTGTATTTCCCCTCAGTGGTACAGCAAGTACACCCATCTTAGGCTTCCAGCTATTATTTCTCTTAGGTTGAGACCCATGTCTGATTGCCTCCTAACCAGGGAGTGTCAAGGCTGAACAGTTCCCTGTGACGACAGGCTACTAAACAGACCTGTTTGAAAGACTGATAAGAGAGATTGCTACAGATATAAGTTACCACCATGGTTCTTTCTAAACAAACCTACTTTATTCTTAAGGTACAAAACGTAACAGAGAAAACATATACCCATGCTAATCAGCTTACAGAGTTAATCCCTACTCTCATGCGGGCTCTGGCAGGAGCAGTCTTTCAACACTCCACACTAGGGGTTTCCTGGTGGTTACACGTTCAACACAGCTTCAGCTCAGACCTAGCACCCAGTCTTACGGCGCCTCAGTAGGCCAAGTTCTTCCAATCCTTCCCTAAGGACTGGGGCCCTCTGTGGGCCAGAGGTTTTGTCTATTGGCTGGATCAGGAAGAAGGCCTCATTGACCGTGGTAACCCCCAACCACTTTCCTTACAGAACCCTTAATTTGAGTTGAAACCTCAGCATATGCCATGTCCCCTTTTCTCTGAACTCCCCAAAACCTTCTCCTATATGCTTCAGGGATCAGTCTCCAAAAATCATACTTTTTATAGTCCTTCCCATAAGGGGGGGAAATGTCCAAGGCCTTCATTCCAGGCAATAGTGGAGCCAGGTATTTTACCATGTCCTCTTTTGCCACTTTATTCAATTCACACTCCATTTCAAAAACATATTCATGTCATCCCCCTCCCTAAAGCAAGGAAGTAATTTGGAGTCTGCACCACCTACTGGGACAGGTACCGGAGGACTAGCTGATCTACCTACTGGTCTATGGTTATGCTGGCACTGTTTCTCCATCTCGATCTGATATTGATGCTCCCTGTCCTTTTCTCTCTCCTCATGCTAACACTGCTTCTCCTTCTCTCTCATTCTGATGCTGCAGCTCCCAGCCTGCAAGCGGCTGGATTTCCAGATACAGGATCCCTCTCCAGCTGTAGCATCTCCTGCTTTAGCCATCCACTCTCCTGCTGCAGTACAGTGCTTGGTCTGGATAGAATCTAGTTGCTGCATCTGTTAGCCTCTTCCCTGTTTCCTTTCAGGGCACTGGCTCCAAAACTCCCCCCAGCTGCTGGACCCTCTGCCGGCAGTCTGGAGGTCCTCTGCAAACCTGGACCATCATTCCTTGACTGCTCATTAGAATACAGCACATTTACTAGCTGTGATTTCATCCAGTCCTCCGTATTGATCTGCCTTTCTCTGCGTAACTCAACCAGATGATTTTCCTTCAGCTGTTCATAATGCACTTTCCTGTCTGTCATTTCACTATTCCTTTCCTGAAAAGACTCTTGAGACCTTTTTTTCCGTGCTTTTCCCTTTGGAATCCTTGCTTTCCCTGTTTTCAGCACATATGCAATTCACAGTTACAGATCCCACAAACCTAGTACCCAGAGGGTAGCTAGGTTGATGGAAGAATTATTTTATTGACCTAGCCATGTCTTGACTGGGGGTGGGGTTGCGGGGGGAGTGAGATTGACCTAAATACGGTGCTCAGGGGTGTAAATATTTCACAGCCCACTGTTAGGTATATCTAATTTTTCAATGGGCTGGTCCACACTGGGGCAGGGGATCGATCTAGGAAACGCAACTTCAGCTACGAGAATAGCGTAGCTGAAGTCGACGTTTCCTAGATCGAACTAAGTTTATTTACTGCGGGTCCACGTGGCGCAGACAAGCTCCCCCGTCGACAGCGCTTCCTCCTCTCGGCGAGCAGGAGTTCCATAGTCGACGGGGGAGCGCTTCTGGGATCGATTTATCGCGTCCAGATGAGACACGATAAATCAATCCCAGAAGATCGATCTCTACCCGCCGAATCGGGTGGGTAGTGTGGACCTAGCCAATGTAGAGCCATGCTCAGCATTTAGAAGTGGGGAAGTATCATCTATTAAGGGTGCCTCGGGAAAATGTTTAGTGATCCCAAAATTTCTGGGTGGGGTCTTGAGCCAATGATGTCTGTTAGCCTTAAAAAGGACCTCCTAACTGTAAGAATATGGCCTTTGTTGCTGCTGGCAGAAGGGTTACATAAGCATGAGGGGGCAGGTCTTTGAGGAAAACAGTATCCTGCAACACCATGTCCTAAGATGACTTTCAAAGGAAAAAAATGGGATTGTGGTTGTGGGCAGGGCTGAGCGCTCTTCAGGAACATAGTCCTCCCCATGTATTAATTAGTACAGTCTCCTCCTCTGCCGTTTAAAATTGAGGATAGCATAGACTATATATATTCCTTATGCCCTTGGACCTGGACCTGCAGGGGCGGCTGTTGGCACAGATCAGGAAAAGGGCCTTGTACATATTGGGTTCCGGGAAGTGGGCGGGCGTAAGCCCGCCCACTGCCAAAGGATCCCCCCCAGCCTAAGGGGAGGATCCACAGGGCCTGGAACTCAAATAATTACGGGGGACAACTAATGTAAAAACAGGGACAGGAGTGTGGTCAAAGGGTCAAAAGAAGAGAACCAGACGGGGACACCGAGCAGAGAACCCCGGACAGCGCCCACTGCTCCTCAAAGGCGTCAAGGGAGCCAGTGGACGCCGCCCAGAGGAACTCTGCCCAGATACGTGAACGGACAGAGGATCGGAAACAGGCCCCACAGTCACAGGAACCTCCATCGGCCAACCTCCTCTCCCTGGTTTTATAGATGGCCTGTTTAGCCAGTGCCAAGAGGAAGTTGACCAGGAGGTCCCGCGACTTTGTGGGGCCACGGATAGGGAGTGCATAAATGAGAAGGTGAGGGGAAAAGTGTAACCAAAAATGTAACATAATATCGGTGAGGAGCCGGTGTAGGGGCTGCAACCTGGCACACTCTAAGTAAACGTGAGCCAGGGTCTCCCTCACGCCGCAGAAAGGACAGGTGTCCGGGACAGGGGTAAACCGTGCCAAGTACATGCCCGTGCTCACGGCCCCATGAAGGAGCTAAAAGGGCCTTGTAGCAGGGTGGACACATGCTCCTGCCCTGAGGGGTTTGAAACAGCCCTGGGAGAAGGCTGGGGCAGGGAAGGCTGAGCTGATTGGGGCAGTAGCTGCAGCTGGGGCCACGCCCCAAACAGACTTAGCTGGCTCTATAAAGGCAAGGAGCCAGGAGCTCAGACAGAGTCTCTCTCTGCCTTTAGAGAGAGAAGGGCCTGGCTGCAGGGAGTAGAGACAGAGTACCTGGGTGGAACAGGGCTGGGGAAAGGCTGAGGAACTGGGGAGCTCCACCCTGGAAAGCCCAGGCTGCGGCCTAGCATTAGGCTAAGGGGTACTGGGGGTTGCAGAGGGCAACCCAGGTGTAGGCCAAGGCAGCAGGTCTAAACCCAACCCTGCCAGTGATGAGTGGCTGATACTGCAGTCTGCTCCCGGGTGTGGAGCTAGATGATGACTGGCAGTAGCCTTATTCTGAGGTCAGGTGGGGTTAGTGGGTGGGGGTTCCCCTAGGAGGGGAGACCCAGTGTGTGGGGGTACTGCCAGGGGGCAGCACCCAGAGCAAGGGGCACCGGGGTCCTGGGAGGGATGTGGGCCCAGTAGGAGTGGCAAGGTGGATCACTGGCCTGCAGAGGGTGCTCCAGAGGCTGGTAAGCTAATTCCCTGGACGACCAGCAGGAGGCACCGCAGGGGTGAGTCTGACTCCTTACAGGCCTTCTTAGTGCAGCTGCCACTGAGCAACTGCAATGAAGGTCATCAAAAATTGCAGAAAATGCCCTCAGGAAGGCATTCCAGTTGCCCTGCTCCAGCAGGGGAGCCCAATCCAGCACGTCTCTAACTAACAAGCTGACCATTAGTCCCTCCGTGGCCTGGTCAGTGGGATAAATTCGAGGGTGGAGCTGGAAGAGAAGACAGCATTGGTTGAGGAACCCCTTGAAAACATTGGGGTGCAGGTACTGCAGTTCCCATCAAAACATGGGGTGCAGGTACTGAAGGACCCTGTTGGGAGGGCAGTGGCTCAACTCGAGCCTGGAGCATGGCCTTCTCTTCCTGGGACCACACTAGCTGTGTGCAGAGCATCTGATTTTCTGCTGGGAGCTGATCCATTTGGGCACAAAGCACATAATTTTGGTTGGGAGTTGAGCAAACGACTCCCACAGTGCTCTATGAGGTCTGGTGGGTGGTGGTGAAAGACCTGCCCCTTCCCTGTCCTTGCTAAGGGACTTCCACAGAGGGAATAAAAAGTGGTCTAGACAAACTGTTAGGGATCAGGGTGCAGGCAGTCTGGCTTACTGGTCTCAGCTGGATTGGTGTCCCCCAGTCAAGGACAATCATGAGGCGGTCAGCAAGCAGGGATCAGAGTAATCACTAGAGCTGCGATCAATAGGCAAGAGTAAGGGTCAGAGAGTGGAGATCAGAGGTAGTTACCAGCCTGGACCCAGGCTGGGTCAGAGACTGGAGATCAGCAAGCAAGGTGAGGTCAGGAGTCTCAGCAGACCAGAAGTCCGCATGGTTGCTCAGAAAACTTCTTGGGCCACCCTCCAGGGTTAAAGAGTGAGCACGGGCCAATCGGAAGGTCACAGGGTGCTGTCGCTCTGGACCATTTGGTTGGCACTTCCTGTGCCACCTAATCTCCACAATGCTCTTTGGCAGTAGTGTAGCTGCGGGGTTCCGGTGAAACAGCCGCTTCCCCTCACTACGTTTTTCAAAAGCGGTGCCTGCCGGGCCGCCAGTGGGGTCCTGCAGGCAAGTGGGGGGCAGCATGGTCAGACTCTGGAAGAGCCATTGGGGTGGCGGGGGTGGCCAGAGGAGTGAAGGGGCCGGCTCCTCAGCTATCGCGCCCCACGCTCAGCGCGGCTCCAACATTGCCACCACGGCCGCCTCCTGTGGCGGCTCAGGGCTCGGCGGCCGAGCACTCCGCAGCTGGCGAGATCCCTTCTCCCTGGCAGCTTCCTGAGTGTAGGGCGCGATGGCTGAGAAGCCCGGCCGCTTCGCTCCTTCGGCTGCCGCCCCCCCAAATGGCTCCTCCGGAGTCCAGCCGTGCTGCCCCTGCCCCTTGCCTGCAGGAGCCCAGCGGTGGCCCGGCAGGCTCCACTTTTGAAAAAAATGCTGGGCTGCCCGGGCGAGGGAACCAGGAAGTTGCTAGGGAGAGGGGATCTGCCCGCCAGCTGCTGCCCGCCCCACTGCTCTGCTCCCCCAACCCCCAGGAGAAGCGAGCAGCGCCCGCCACCCCTTCCCCTGCGCCCGGCACCCGCCCCCCACTGAGCCCCTCCGAGGGGGGGGTGCAGCATGGCCGCAGCGTGGCTGGAGGACCCGGGGGGGGGGTGCGGAGTGGCCAGAGGAGGAGCCAAGGAGGGGCGTGGGCAGAGGAGGAGCCAAGGGGGGGCGCCTTTCTTATGGTTGCTTCCCCCTGCACTGAGAAGCTGGCTACGCCACTGCTCCTTGGCGATACTGTTGTGTGGCTTCCTGGTGGCAATGTGGGCGTGTCAGCTACTCTGGGCTCTAGCTCTGAGGAGCCTTACAAAAGGCAGGCCAACAGCAATCATGATGAACGTTTAGATTATACCCCCTGACAGAATGTTAACAATCTAAGATGGTGTAATTATTAAGGGATCTGATCTAAAGTGCAATGAAGTTAATAGAAACCTTTCCATTCAAGATCAGAACCTAGGGAGCCAATTCAGCAAAGCATGAAGAATGTGCTTAAGTGGGGACTAATGATTTTCCCATCCTAGTCCCTCCCAGTTTTTTTTTTTTGTATGTACCATTGTTGAGAACACAGCTGAAATGAATGGAGAACGTGCAAGAGTAATATCATTTATGGCAGTGGTTTTCAAACCTTTTTTCTGGCAATCCAGTTGAAGAAAATTGTTGATTCCTGCGACCCAACGGAGCTAGGGATGAGAGGTTTGGGGTGTGGGAGGGAGCTCTAGATTTGGGGGGACTCAGGGCTGGAGCAGAGGATTGGGGCACAGGCTTACCTTGGGCAGCTCCTGGGCAGCGGGGGTGCAGAGGCAGACTTCCTGCCTGTCTTGGCACCGCGGACCATGCTGCACCCCAGAAGCAGCCAGCAGCAGGTCCGGCTCCTAGGTTGAGGCTCGCAAGCGGCTCCGCGCAGCTCTTGGCAGCAGGCAACCCTCCCCTCCTAGCTCCTGTTAGCCAGTTCC
Source organism: Trachemys scripta elegans (assembly GCF_013100865.1). Lineage (NCBI taxonomy): Eukaryota > Metazoa > Chordata > Testudines > Emydidae > Trachemys > Trachemys scripta. Next base: position 11,855,396 of record NC_048303.1, on the reverse strand, counting down.
CAGCCAATGGGAATGTGGAGCTGATGCTCGGGGCGGGGGCAGCGCGTGGAGCCCCGTGGCCCCCCCGCCTAGGAACTGGACCTGCTGCTGGCTGCTTCCGGGGCACAGTGCAGTGTCAGAACAGGTTGGAAGTAGCCTGCCTTAGCCGGGCAGCATTGATGATGGAACTTTTAACGGCCCGGTCGGCAGTGCTGACCAGAGCTGCCGTGACCCAGTTCCTTACATTCCGCGACCCGGTACTGGGTTGCAAATCGCAGTTAGAAAACCACAGATTTATGGAATCAATTGGTTCTGTGGCCTCAAAACAGTAAAGACCTATGCACCTGAATAACTTTACTCATGGGAGTAGACCATCAAGATACCACGGGGCTACTCAAGTGAGTAAAAATGATGTGTGCATAAGTGTTTGCCTTGGAGATAGATAGATATATCTATATCTATATATTTTTTTAAATGAAAGGAATGGCTGTTACTAGAAAGTAGGAGATCGTGTTTAAGAGAAAAGAAGAATTCATTTGCAAATAAATTGAGATTAAGTCCTGAACATAGAGATGGATCAGAAACAAAGCATGATCATGGAGAAATAGCCAAGGATTTAACAATTCGGGATTCTAAAGAGGATTTCAGTCATTTACTTCAAGCCCCTAATCTTGAGTGAGCAAGCAATCTAAAGCCATCTAATAACGATGAATGAAATTATGATTTGGATAAGTGATTACTCTATTTTTCTCTTTCTGCCATTCAGAATAGATTTATTTTTCACCACCTTTCATTGGAACATTATTTTAAATGGTGACAATTTTAACAGTTTAAATTTAGAAACCTCTTATCCTGGCTGATTAAATGAAAAATTTGCATTAACCTTTAACATTGGATATTGTAAATCTCACTGTGGGGAGTGGTACTAATAGAACCCAAACCTATACTCTTATTTCAGACCCTGATTTGTGGATTTAATAGCTTGGCCTCTTCAAAACACTTCAAGCTGACCTTTGGTGTTGAAGCTCAGATGGACATGTACATTGTTTTTTTTTTATTTTCCTGTTCCATAATTTAAAAAGTGTAACAAATTTATTTTTACTGTGGTTCTATTGACCAACACGAGTCTTTTTAAAATAATACCTAGCACATAGATTTGAGTTGTTAATCGTTGGTATTGTCATGGCACTTAGGAGCCCCAGGCATGGACCAGGACCCCGTTGCGCTAGGTGTTGTACAAACACAGAACAAAAGACAGTCCCTGACCCAATGTGCTTAATGTTTATAAAGCTCTTTGAGATCCACCCCATTACATTAAGCAGTGTCCTACTTCCCTAACTAATTCATCTTTACGAGACCTCTTTTGGGGGCTAGATTCTGACCCTGATTAGGGGCCTGATCAAAGGAGACACCCCCGCTATCACTCTGTAATGGAAACCAGAGCCTGGAGCATTTGAGTAATTGGAACTGTTCACCGACTTTCCCCATCCCACCTGCTCAGGGATGGGGTAAGGGTGGAGCCTTAGCCAGCAAGTAAATGAGCTTGAGTCAGAGCATGGGAGCCACCCAATGGGGGATAGTAATGTAATGTTGGTAAATGGAAGCAGAAAATCACCCCAGGAGCAAAGAGGAAACAGGGGAGAAATTGCGACTCGGTGAGTGCGTCCATGGCATAATGCCTCCTGTGGCTACGTCTGGGTTAGCGCAGCTCATGCAACATCCCTTGCTCAGGGATGTGCCTACCATTGAAATCTAGCCCCAGAGTAGGTAAGAATGCTCTCCCTTCTGCTAGCATGAAGGTCTGCGTGTGCTTAGTGACTGGCTCTGCTAGGACATCTTCCTGTGCTCATGCACGCCTGCCTCTGTGCACTGGTCTGAATGCTCCCAAACTTTGGAGAAGATCAGAACGTTGTGCCTCATGGCTAGCTCCAGTCTGGGAGGCTAACTAAAGGGGAACCGTCTCATGTCTTGACACTATTTAATCTTACTGTCCATCTACAGTTTCTCTATCCAAAAATCTGGGACCTATTATTTTCTAATTAGTGTTAACCACTCCTGGGCGTGCTGTTAGATTATAGAGCTATTCCAGGACAGGGTAATGGTTGTGCTTAGAGTTCACTAACTGGGAGGTAGAAACACTGAGGGAGGAGAGAGTCAGGAAAGGAGACCAGGGGAATGGAAGGAATCTGGCAGAAGGATTTGGAAGCTGCACATGGAGTGAGCCTGGAGGCCAGATCCTGACACTTGCTAGAGCCATTCTATGCATCTGATGAAGTGGGTTTTAGCCCACGAAAGCTTATGCTCAAATAAATTTGTTAGTTTCTAAGGTGCCACAAGTTCTCCTGTTCTTTTTGCCCCATAGAGCTGCCCAGTTCCCTTCCATGGTGTGTGTGGGAGGGAAAATGCTTAGCTGCTACAGCCACCCCCTCCAACTCACATTAGTTAGTGGCAGGGGCGCCGGGGCAGGTCTAGGGAGGGGATCCGGACAGAGGGATGGTGCATTCCAGCAAACCTTGATCAGTCTCCTGGCCCCATGAAAGTTTTTACTAGCTGGCGTAAGTCAGAGCAGCCCTAGCTAGGGGCTGACTAGGCCTCCTGGCACCTCTGGTGATCTTGCAGGGGAAAGAAGTACAATAATGGCATTGTCACCTCTGCCATGGGCAAGTTGGCCAAACCAGAGGGGGGGAAAAGGAAATAAAAAGAGCTTGTGCCCTTTTCTGCTTCTTATGATGGGCAAAATAGACTCAAACTGTTTTTTAAAAGGGGCTGGGTGGGTTTTTCCTCCCTTGTTTGTATTTAGCTATGTCAGGAATGTTGAAGATTTGTCATTCCTGGTTCTGACTGAAGTCTCAGCAATGTGGATGGTGAGCTCCCCCCATGCCATAATCAAAGAATGGAGGTTGTTGAATCTCAGGCCTTGTCTTATGCAGCAATTAGCCTTTGGTAGCTACACCAGTGCCAACCCCAAGTGTAGACCAGGAAAGCTGCATTTTGCCCGGGTGGAGCTTTTCCTGAACCGGAGCAAATTGTGCCTTTCCTGCTATCTTGATTATCACTTCAAAGGTTTTTTTTCTCTTAATTAATTGGCCTCTCAGAGTTGGTAAGACAACTCCCACCTGTTTATGCTCTCTGTATGTGTGTATATATATCTCCTCAATATATGTTCCATTCTATATGCATCCGAAGAAGTGGGCTGTAGCCCACGAAAGCTTATGCTTTAATAAATTTGTTAGTCTCTAAGGTGCCACAAGTACTCCTGTTCTTCTACTAGGAAAAGTTTGCCAGTACAGCTATACCAGTAGAACTGTGCCAGCAAACCCTCCTAGTGTAAACACAGTTATACTGGCTTAAAAAGCTTTTTGCAGGTATAGCTTCCCCCAAATGAAATAAGCTGTACAGTAACTCCTCGCTTAACGTTGTAGTTATGTTCCTGAAAAATGCAACTTTAAGTGAAACCATGTTAAATGAATCCACTTTTCCCATAAGATTTAATGTAAATGTGGGGGGTTAGGTTCCAAGGAAAATTTTTTGGGGCAGACAAAAGGCATTATATACTGTACAGTACTGTGGTGGGGAGTTGCCCCTGGCTTACTCCTGGGGCTCAGGGCTGGGGGTGCAGGGTCTGGGAAGGAGTTAGGGTATGGGAGGGTGCTCAGAGTGGGGCTGCGGAAGGGGGCTCAGGGCTGGGGCAGGCAGGAGGAGGTGCAGAGCACTTACCTGGGGCAGCTCCTGTTTGGAAGTAATGGAAGTAAATGGGTGACTGCAGGTGATGTCGGTGAGAGAGCTTTGGCTTCTTTGACAACAAGGTGATGTTCCAGGAAAGAGGATTACTGTGCTAGGATGGGCTCCATCTATCAAATACTGGGAAGAGTATCTTTGGACATTGTCTGGCTAACCTGATATGGAAAGCTTTAGACTAGGTCCTATGGGGGATGGTGATGAAAATCCGGCCAATGTACATCTAGGCTCAAATAACAAAGACAAGGGGAAGGGGCTAATTTCGGGAGAAGGGTCTAGAAATCAAAACTGCATTAAAAAGGCAAGAAGAAAAGCACAAGGCAGTCTGCAAAATACCTTCGATGCCGTATACAAATGCAAGGAGTATGGGAAACAGGCACGATGAACTGGAAGTCATTTTATATGAAGAAAATTATGACTTAATGGGCATCACAGAGACTGCTGAGAAGGATCTGGGAGTTGTGGTGGATTACACCTCAACACGGGTCAACAATGCGATGCTGTTGCAAAAAAAAAAAGCAAATGCTATTTTAGGTTGCATTAACAGAGGCATAGCATGTATGTCACGGGAGGTGATAGTACCGCTCTGCTCGATACTGGTTAGGCCTCAGCTGGAGACTGTGTCCAGTTTTGGTCACCAATGCATAGAAAATGATGTAGAGAAACTGGAAAGGATCCAGAGGCGAGCGACAAAGATAATCAAAGGAATGGAATGGAAGGCATATGAGCAAAGGCTGAAGGAACTGGGTATGTTTAGTTTAGAAAAAGGGAGATTAAGGGGGGATATGATGGCGGTCTGAAGATATTTGAAAGGCTGCCATAAAAAAGATGGAGAAAAGTTGTTCTCTCTTGCCACAGAGGGCAGGACAAACTACAGCACAGCAGATTTAGATTGAATCTCAGGAAAAACTTCCTAGCTGTAAGACCAGTAGGACAATGAAACAGACTGCCTAGGGAAGTTGAGGAAGTTCCTTCACTGGAGGCTTTCAAAAAGAGGTTGGAGAGCCATCTGGCTTGGATGGTTTAGACACAACAAATCCTGCATCTTGGCGGTGCGGGTGGTGTGGGGCTGGTGGTGGTGTTGGACTAGATGTCCCTTGCGGTCCCTTCTAACCCTATGATTCTATGGAATAGCCCCATGAGAGAGAGAGGAAGCATATGAGACAACTCTTAGAAAACTGGTGCGCTAGAAAAAGTTTAGCTGTTTCATTGGTCAAGTTAAAAAAGGACTAATTTGGCACCCCTCCTAGAACTCCTCATAATGGCAGTTATCATTTAAATAGTCAACTCTTTTCTTTCGTGGCTGGCTCTCCAGCTATTTGCTTCATTTCACTGAACTGTTCTTTACTTGCTTGGCATTTTGTGCGTGTGAAATATTTTGGGTCAGATTTCCTTGCACAGGGAGAAATATAAGGCTAGTTAAGAACAGACAAGTGATTAAGCCTTAACTGAGGTTTAATCCTCTTTAATCGCATTTACAGAGCTGGTAGTTGGATATAAGATTAAAGCTATTAACAGGCGGACACTAGAGCATATAATTTCTTTATCTAACAAACACTGCTGTTTTTATTTAAATCCGGACTCTTTATGCATAGGGGCTAAATACAGACTAGAGGGATAATCCACTCCCCCCCTGCTACGGCGACTCAAATGTTCTGAGGTGTTGTAGTCAGTGGCAATGCTAGCTACTCCCTTCCACTCAAGGACCACAAATGGCAGCATTCTGGTGGGTGCCCGGCTGAAGGAGAGAAAGGTCTCCTGGAGCCCATTCGCTTCAGTGCTCTCACAGTGCAAGGGCACCCGTAATATGGTGGAAAAATTAAAGATCTGTGTAAGGCAAAGAATTCTATGCAGACCCTTTCATCCCGTAGGATCATTGAACACCTCATCAACTGTATGTACAGCAAATGCAGGCAGCTGTGGGGTGAAGGACAGGAAGCAGGTAGATAACTGGCACACAGGATGCTGTATAAGCATGATCGGAAAGAAGACTTTGGCTGAGAGTTCTTGGCCAAACGCCTATAAAGAGAGTGCCATAAAGTTTTATAGGCACACATGGCCACCTTTTAGAAAGTCTTATACAAGAGACACATGGAATAAACTTCGCAGTATTCATTACAGCTGGCTGGAAGATCTTTTTTGGTTTAAATTTTTCGAGCCTAACACTCAATTATCTGTTTCAGGGGGATGAGGACTGAATCAAACCACTGGGATTTGACCTTCTGAGTCTAGTGAATTTAATAAATGCCTAGCATGCACAGGTGCCAGCTTCCAATTGTCCCGGGGGATGCTCAACCCCATCTCAGACCCTGCCTCCACTCCACTCCACCCCTTTCCCCAAGCCCCCACTTCCACCCTTCCTCTTCCCACCCCAGCCCTGCCCTCATTCACCTCTTCCTCCAACACCCTGCCCCCACCCTGCCCCTTCCTGCTCCACCCCTGCCCCACCTCTTTCCGCCCCCGTCCCCCATGCACTTCCTGTCCCTGCTCCTCCCCCTCCCTCCCAGCGTCTCCTGCACACTGTGGAAAAACTGATCTGCGGCCACCAGGAGGCGCTGGGAGGGAGGGGGAGGAGTTGATCGGTGGGGCCGCCAGCAGGTGGGAGGCGCTGGGGGGAACTGACTGCCGGTGGGTGCTAAGTACCCAGCACCCACAGAGTCGATGCCTATGCTAGCATGTTGCTAACACCATTTCTCTTCTCCAACTCACATAAAACACCTCCACTCACCCCTCGCCACACGTGAGCCTATCAGATAACAGGTGTTCCAGCCCTCTCTCTGTCTTATACAGGACAACCCTTTCTTCTTCTACAATCTTTGGATGAGTGAAGGATAGCTGACCTTTTCAAAGGACTTGGATTTACTTACAAAAGACGGATGAATTATAAGATGCTAGGAGAGGAATCATGGGGGGTGTTTAGTTTAAACCTAAATTCAAGAATTCCAGCAGATTCTGGTAAGGATCACACAATGTGCTGTAAGAAAAATCACAGCGTGCATAGAACCTAGGGGCAGAATATTTCACCCTGGAATATTTGCCCAGAATGCCGTGTGGTTAGTTTGAAAAAGCACAGAGCTGTGTGGACACGCTGATTCACAAGATAAGTGTCTTAACCTGGCATAAACAAAATGTGTGGGTGTATTCTTTTGCTGTAGCTATTCCACCTTAATTATAGAAATAAATACAATAAATCCAGAAAAATCTTTACTTTTAGAGAAGGGCTAACTCTGGGCTTTGCCACAGGAGTTGACTCCAGTTCCCCTAATCTTCCATAACCACAGGTTTGTATTGTCTCAGGCAATGGCTATGTATTGTAGCTCCTGTCACTTAACACCCAGAAACCTTTCAGGTGATGCCTTTTATGGTCTTGAGAAAATAAGCAACCTGATGGCTTCCCTGGGCCTGCTCCAGCTGTGACTCTAATCAGGTATGTCACAGCTCATGATTCGTTACCCATGTCAGTTGCTACTCTATCACCGTGCTCATTAAAGGGCAATAAAAAAGGTGTGTGTGGGGGGGAGGTGCATAGCAAGATTCCCCCACTCTGATAACCTTATCTTTATTACATTTTAAATGATTTTTTAAACCTTTCTAGCAGTTCAGTCTTCTACCTCCTTTGAAGATATTGTAGCGCTGGGGAAGAAACTGATGAGACAGAAACTGTTTCAAACAGCTGTTTTTTCCAAGCAACTAAACTTTATTTCCACATCAGAGATGAGCTTAAAATACCTAGGCTCTGCCTCTGAATTCATCGAGCAGCAGGAGACCATTATCCACTGACATTATCTGTTAAATAACTGCAAAATACCTGTTGATAACCACAATATGCACGTGCTTAGAGAATCTTCTGCATGTCTGAGCTTTTGCGCTGGATGAACTTAGGAAAAAAACCCAGTGCATCTTAAAGAGACTGAGTCAATGTATAAAGTCACTATCCTCTGAAAACAGTGTACCCACCACTAGGACAGGTAAACTCTGAGATGATGACTTTAAGAGATTAGAGAGAAAAATAGTTTTTAGCTTTTCATTTTGTTCACTTTCTGCATTTGACAGCATTTCATTATGCCTAGATGGTTCCAGAGGTTACCTGAGGAGCAGTTGTTTTGCTCTAGTCATTCGTGCTTCCTGGGGCATTTACACATACTCTTCTCCAGATTCTGCAAGACCTGTTTACCAGTAAAAGAAACAGCACAACTGAAAGTTAAGAATCAGCAGGCAGGTCTCTGTTCAGAGAGAAAGGAGAGGCAGGCACCACCACATCTGCTGGTATTGCTCTCGGACCTGCTCAGTAGCCCGAGTAAGGCCAAGTCTATGCTAAAGAGCTAAACTGACCCAGCTACATCATGCGGGGTGTGAAAAATCCACACATCTGACATAGTTAAGCTGGTATAGAAGTGCTAGGTTGACTGAAGAATTCTTCAGGCCATGTCTATCCTACAAAATTATGTCACTCTAACTTATGTTGGCATACAGTCACCACAGTTATTAAATTGCTTGTGTGTGTGCAAACTTGGCACCAGGAGAGCTTGTATCGATTGTATTGTCAGTGTGGGGCATTGAAAGCCAATAGCAGTCAACATAAGCAACGCAGTGGCTATACTGACACTGTGTTGACCTAATTATATCGACTGTGACTCTACACCAGTGGTTCTCAAAGCTGGTCCGCCGCTTGTTAAGGGAAAGCCCCTGGCGGGCCGGGCTGGTTTGTTTACCTGCCATGTCCGCAGGTTCGGCTGATCGCGACTCCCACTGGGAGCGGTTCGCCGCTCCCGGCCAATGGGGGCTGTGGGAAGTGGCGCGGGCCGAGGGATGTGTTGGCCCCATCGCTTTTTACCTGCCTTAAGGACGAGCAACAAGGTAGAAGGGGTGGAGAAGAGCGAGCGTCATGGGGGGCCTCAGGGGGAAGAGGCAGAGCGGGCGCAGGGCCTCAGGGGAAAGAGGCGGAGTGAGGGCAGGTTCTTGGGGGAAGAGGCGGAGTGGGGTCTCAGGGGAGGAGCAGAGCATAGGCAGGGCCTCGGGGTGGGAGCAGGGCCACGGTCCAGGTGCCAGTGGCCCTCCCACTTCTAGGGAGCTTCTGGCGCTCCTGCCTCAGTCAACCTAGCTACCGCCTCTCAGGGAGGTAGTTTAACTACAGTGATGGGAGAACCCTTCACTTAGTGTCTACGCTAAAGCACTACAGTGGTGCAGCGGCAGCAGTTTAAGTATAGACAACCTAAGAAAGTGTTGTCAACTACGGCATTGCAGCTACCATCAACCACCATTCCAGCTACTGGGATTTGTGTTGTAATTTTATTTTAGGCATACCCCCACCTTCAAAGACATGACAGAATGAAACTCCAGACCCACAAAATTGGTATAGTAGAAGTGATTAAGACAGTTCCCGGGGATGATTCTTTTGGTTTCACTTTACTTTTCTTCAGAACTACAAGAACCAGCTTTTGTAGTGGTGGTGTTTTTTCTTCTCCTAGGAGGTCAGAGGAAAGTGGGGTGTCATAGGCATCAAATTTAAAATATTGTACCAAATGTGAGGCTCTTTAAGACTTTGCATTGTCATAATGCTGAGCACAGTGATTACTTACTCCCCAGTGGCAAAAGGGTCAGAACTCCAATCATCCTGCTGCAAAAGCACAGGTACCTCTCAGCTCAGTTTTAAGGATGTTTTCAGAACCACCCACCAGGCCCACAGATTACCTTACAAACCTAGCAAAGCAGACACCCACTGCTTGCTGTAGCAGACAAAACCACTGCTGAGTTCAGATCCAGTTACCATAGAAATGGCACACACAGTGAGCCAGGTTTATAATCCATGTCCTTCTGCTCCAAAAATGAGGTCTCTCCCATCAGACTTATTTTCCACAATTTAGCAGTAATCTTTAATGCTAGAAGGAGAACTAATGTCATTCTGACATCTGAATGGCTGAGCTGGTGGCCTTGCTAACGTTTGAAGTTTTTACTCGTGCAAACCACTTTTTCCTATATGCTTCAGAACCCCAACCCAGTGGATGATGATGAAGACAAACTCCACTAAAGATATTAATGTCACTCCCCACTTGGTCTACATTATAAAAAGTATTTACATTGTTTTACATACTGTTGGGGAAATGATTTATTTTGCAATAAGCGCTTACGGCACCATATGTTAGACATTTGTCTTTTTCAGGCATTGCTTGCTCTTCTTTAGAAGCTATTGCTCTACATCTTCTTTTAGTCTGTGTTTCCCTTTGTTTTGTGTGAAGTGTACATCTTCCAACAGTTCTAATGCTTGCAACATTTGTGGCTGTTTCTTTGATTGTTTGCTGCTGTGGCATGTATCAATGACTTGATTTAGTTCTAACTCTGAATGCTGCATGCAATGTAGTTGTAACTGTGTTGTTCCCAGGATTTGAGAGAGACAAGGGGAGTGAGGTAATATCTTTTATTGGACACCTTTCACAAAGTGAGCACTCTATATCTGACCTATCAGTCCTCATCCTCCAAGGAAACCTGTACAACACTTGCGGAAGACAAGCCTCAGAGCTTAAATTCATAACTCTGCTAGACTCTAAAAATCATGGACTGAACAGAGACACTGGATTTATCCCTTAACAATCTGTAACCCACTAACCCCCTCTTTGTCCTATGCCTGCAGAGGTGTTAAAGGGCCACTCTGCCTTGAATGGTCCCTTAGAACATGTGCTAACTACTTATCCTAAACTGTCTGCTCCACCTTGCATTTAACTGTGACTCTGGGAGTACCTTTTTCAGACGTCCTGAAGAGCTGTGTGTGGCTGGAAAGCTTGTCTCTCTCATCAGCAGAAGTTGGTCCAATAAAAGACATTACCTCACCCACCTTGTCTCTCTGATTGTTGCAGCAGATGTGTTCTGGCTTCATTATCTTTGGTGCCTAAAACAATATGATCTTTTATAAGTCTGTCTGCAAGTATGCCAAATTTGCATGAAGAAACTAACTAGCATAATCTTGCTGTGCACTGGTCTATAGTTTCAAATTAGAAAATACACTTCTCATGTATGACATATCTTTTAGGCCCAAAGGGCTGAATGCACAAAAAGAGTTAAGTATCAGGGGGTAGCCGTTTTAGTCTGTATCTACAAAAACAACAAGGAGTCTGGTGGCACCTTAAAGACTAACAGATTTATTAGGGCATAAGCTTTCGTGAGTAAAAACCTCACTTCTTAGGCACCTAAGTCCCTATATTAGGCTCCTATGCTGCAGTTTTGGCTCCACAGTGATGCACAAAACTCCTGTCTAAATATATTCAGGGTAAAAATTCCCAGGATGCTTATGTTTCTGCCTCTGGGCATGAACACTGCTGCTTCCCTGTGGCATCGAGATGCCTATCTCCTACCTAACCCCCAGAGTGCTTCACAAACCAGGGGAAGACATACGTTCAGCCACCTAAATCAAACACAGGGCCTGATCTGGTACATGCGCTCAGGGGCGGCTCTATGTATTTTGACATCCTAGTCAGGCGGCTTTCAGTGGCACACCTGTGGGCGGTCCACTGGTAACGCGGATTCGGTGGCATGCCTGTGGGAGGTCCGCTGTTCCCGCGCTTTCGGCATACCTGCCGCCGAATTAGCGCCAAAACCACAGGACCAGTGGACCTCCCGCAGGCATGCCGCCGAAGGTACCCTGACTGTCGCCCTCACAGCAACCGGCAGGCTGCCCCCCCGCGGCTTGCTGGCCCAGGCACGCACTTGCTGCACTGGTGCCTGGAGCCAGCCCTGCATGTGCTCAGGCTATTTATCCATCGCAGAACAGTCATAGGGTCAGAAAGAGAATGGCTCTATAGTGTAGGGGTTAGGGCACCCCGCTGGGAGGCGCCTAACTAAAAAAAGGGTTCCTGGCTGAGAGCCACTAAGCTAACATAGGCAGGCACCACCCTGCATTTAGATGCCTATCTCTGAGAGAAGGGTGGGACTTAGCACCACCTCTGTAATTGCATCTCCCATGGGCTAATTTAGATGGGGCGCCGCCTAGCATGCTGGCTTTTGTGAATTACAGTCTAAGGTGCCTATCTGTCTCCATTCATTGTGTAGGGAGCCTCGGGACCTAACTCAGGCTTTGTGAATCACACTGTTGTTCCAGTGATTTTTCTAGGCCCACCTAACTCCTTTTGTGCATTCACCCCAAAGTATTTTTCTAAAGCATCTAAGATTTTAATTCCATCTTGTCTTTCTTCATCTGCTAGCTGTAAGTGCTGGCCCATCAAAAGCAGCCCTTGCCCACTGCTTTATTTATTCATAATAGCATGGTGTTCAGAGTGGCTTTCTTCATTTAGTCTTCCCAGTTTGTCTATGAGGCCCTGAAGAAGCACCAGTTTTCAGAGACACCGCCATGCAGTTACATTGCCTGCAGGAGTGGAATGTTGCTCCCAGCCATTGCAGCTGCAACAAAATAAAGACAGTAAAAAATATTTCACTTGTCACACCATCTCAAGAGGTGATCTAAAAAGCAGCCACAAGAACCCATTTGCAGTGTACAACAACAAAAAGTTTTACTAATCCTACAAAACCGAGGAACTATGCTACATAGTCTTGAGCACCAGCTACCAACACATCTATTAACGAACTGCATATATTGGTGAGTCTCAAACTTTTGTCCTGGTGACCCCTTTCACATAGCAAGCCTCTGAATGCGAATCCCCTTATAAATTAAAAACACCTTTAAATATATTTAATACCATTATAAATGCTGGAGGCAAAGCGGGATTTGGGGTGGAGGCTGACAGCTTGCGACCCTCCCCCCCATGTAATAACCTTGCGACCCCTGAGGGGTCCCAACCCCCCAGTTTGAGAACCCCTGGCATATATTATGTACAGGCATCCCCTTGCTAGAATACTCTCATAAAAGTAGCAAAGCCCTTACCCTTAACAGTGACCTCATATTTAGGCTATGTCTACTCTAGAATAAAAGATTTTTTTAAAATGTTCACTAGCATATTCTCAGACTATTATTGAGGCATGTGTACCATGGATTAAAAAACTGTCTAACTGATAGATCTCAAAGAGTAATTGTAAATGGGAAAACATCATGCAATGGGAGTATTTCTACGGGGGTCCCACACATGGCTCTTTTTGGACCAATACTATTAAATACTTTTATCAAAATGTAAAATTATTTCTGGCAAAATTTTTGCAGATGACAGTTTGGTGGAATGATAAAATAATTATAAGGATTGTTCAGGTCTTTGGATTACATAGTAAACTGGGCTCACTTAAACAGCATGTTTTAATACAGTAAAATACAAGGCTCATCAATACATCCTGGACTCAAGAATGTATGTCTAACTTATAGGATTAGGGTAGAGGCACCATTACTAGAATACTATGTTCAGTTCTAGTGTTCACACTTCAAAAAGGATGATAAACTGGGAAAGATCCAGAAAAGAGGTACAATAATGACCTGAAGTCTTGAAAACTTACCTTGGAGTGAGAGACTAAAGAAGCTCAATCTATTTAGTTTATCCAAAGGAAGGTTAAGAGGTGACTTGTTCATGATCAACAAGTACCTGCATGGGGAGGAGATTTCTGATAGTGTGCCCCTCTTGAATCTAACAAAAAAAGACATGATCCAATGGTTGAATGCTGAAGCTAGATAAATTCCCAACCAAAATAAAATTCACATTTTTAATGGTGACGATAATTAACCATTGGAACAACTTACCAAGGGAAGTGGCAAATTCTCCATCACTTGAAGTCTTTATAGGATATAGAAGAACTAATTCCATGTAGCCGGGGCTGTAATAGACTCATCAAACAATGCAGGGAAGATATTTTTGAGGGTCTTTGAATTCTCATTTGATGGTCTCCAGATCTTGTGCCGAGGTTTACAACGTATTCTCAGAAATTGCTGTCGTTTGGAAAATAAACAGAACATGCGAAAGCTGCAACTAATGTTTTGCACCACCAATAATATAAAGGAAACACCACAAAGAATTTTAAACACTTCACAAACTACGTACACAAAGATCACTTCTCCATCCACCTCAACTACCAGTCTCTCCCAGATGGTATAGAAAATTGGGGTAAATCTCATTTAGACTAATCTATACAGACATATGCTTAATTAGCAGAGTGTATTTTACATGCTATAAAATGGAAACAGACTGTATTGTAATAACTGACTGATCACAGCATAAATTGGTTTATTCTGATCCTTCCGACTGAGGCACAAACTATTTCTTTATCATATAGACTTAATTGTAACTATTAATTAAACCCAAGTCACTGAAGGGAGCAATAGAAAAGCAATAAAGATGAGATAAAGATTAATCAAGCTAAAGCCCCGATCATGCCAAGATTGATGCATATGCTTAATTTTGTGCATCTGAGTAGTCCCACTGACTTCAGTGGGACTACTTATGCATGTAAGTTAAACATATGCATAATTATTTACTATATTGAGGCCTAATATTATTTCAGAAAAGAAGCTATTGTCCCATAGGGCCTATCTACACACAAATTTGTATTGGTTTATTAAAGGAGATTTAGGTAAACTGGTGAAAACCCCTGTGTAGAGTGAAATCGGAAAATCTAACAGTGGTTTATTTTGATTTAGCATAAACCTGTTCCTTGTTGACTTAGGATGAATCAAAATAAACTGTTTAAATAGATTCAAAGTGTCCACACACATACAGTTGCATTGGTTTCACAAAATAGGTTTGAAGTCACACCTTTAGTTAATCCAGTACAACTTTGTGCGTAGATGTGGCCTTCAGTATTAAGTTATTTGCGTATCTTAAGATGGTTGTATTAATTTACCCATGAGAATTTTACAGTATGAACTGGGAATGTGAATAAATATACTCACTTCTTTTAGCTACATTATGCCTTTCTTTTAATAGATGCCACATTTTAGAGATAATGTCTGGCTGTTTTGTCTAATACCTTGATATTCAATCATTCATTTCCTTTTTCTTAGGGCTTACTGTACATTGTTAGTCTCCAACTGGTTCATATTTCACAACTTCAGTGAAGTAAATCTTTGTTTTCCAAATACACACACAATAATGATACAATTGTTCAAATACAATATTATTTATTATTATTAATAATACTTTTAATATAGTGCTCTTTACATGTGCATGGTGCTTTATAAATAAGGGAAAGACATGATTTTATAATCTCAGCATACAATCTTGCAAAAACTTATACAGGTATGTAACATTACATCTATTTCGACCTAAATAGGAGAAGGGGCATCAAGGCTTAGATAAGGGTTCTCAATTTTTTCATTGTGTGACAGTTTCCGTCCCGTCTGCAATCACATAGACTACCTCTTCTCTAGTTTGCAATCATATAACAAACTTATGGGCAGCTTCAGCAAAATTGCTCACGTGAAATATTGGGAAAATATTTATATACATTTTTAAAAGAGCTGGTTTAACATAATGTTGCAAACTCTCATGAATAAGGAGATTTTGGCCTTGCCACAGGTAGTCCTGTAATAACTTGAAACGTTCCAACCTTCACGCCATTGGGAGGGAGTAATGAGAGAGATACTTTTCTCACATAATTCCAGCTCTTCCATTAAATGATGTTAATATTTCTAGGTGTTTCACAAGCCTTAGCAACCTTTGGGTGGGGAGAAATTACCTTGCAACTCTTTCACAGATAAAATAACGGAGAGCTTCCCTAACATCACTTAAGTCAAGTAGGTCATGTCTACACTACACCTTTGGCTGACACAAGTTATGTCGTTGAACAGCTGCAGACCTTTGCATATCACTCGGGTACGTGAATACTTACCTGCTTGCGTCAGTGCTGCAAATACTAATCCCGAGTGCTTGCGTCGATGTAAAGAGCATTGCACCACAGGTAGGTAGCCCTGTGTGCCATGTACCGTTGTCCAATAAAATGCCTTTTGGGACATATTCACAGTGTTTTGTTGGATAATAACCATTCACACAGGGATGTTCCCAGCATGCAAGTTTCTCTACCTGATAATACATTCCACATCCCATAATTTTTGTGCTGCTTTTTGAAAATCCCACAAATCTGCACACTGCTTTTCAGTTTCTTGCCATCTCTGTCAGAAGCATGGAGCCCGCAGAACTCCTGTTATTCTCATGAACATTCCAAATATAGGAGACACGATTCTCCTGTTCTTGCAGACCTTCAGAAAGGACCACAACAACTGTCATTGCAATGGGGGTGATGAAGATATCTTTGAGGACATAGCAAAAAAAAAAAAAAAAAAGAAATTCCAGGTTGCTAGTAGTGTTTGTGGAGTGCCGCTTCTGGGCTTGAGAAACGAGCAGTGACTTGTGAGATTGCATCACAATATAGATCTGAGTTGATGAGCAATGGCTGCAGGACTTCTGGATGCAAAAGGCCACATTCCTGGATTTGTGTTCTGAGCTCAGCCCATCCTTCCAGTGCAGGGACACTAGAATGAGGATGTGATGTTCTGGGTCTGTGAACCAAGGCCTGGGAGTTCCTAGATCGCTGCCACATCCTAGGTTCCATCTAATAGCTACTGAAACCAGCAGGGCTGGGAAACTGCTAGGGCTGTAGCTCCAACCAAGAGACCACCCACAGAAACTCTGATTGGAGGATTGCCTGTCTCCACCAATTGGTTCAACTATGCCATTTAAGCCAGGAGGAGGAACAGGAAGTTTGTGTGAGCAGCAAGGTGATTTCCTGTTTGTGGCTGTATTGGACCCTGTTTGTGCCTGCCTCCTGCACCCAACCCTGTTCCTGGTTCCCACTCTGCTCCTTGCTCCTGCCTTCACTCCTGCTCCCACTATGGTCATGTTCTGTGCTTGAGCCTTGCCTCTCCTCCTCCCCTTATGCCTTGCCTTCAATCCTCAGTGACCAGTCCTAGCTCCAACTTCTGACCTTGACCTGGCTTGACCCTTGCTTCTGGCATTTGGTATTTGACTTCAGCATTGACTCTCAGCTTTAATTCCTGGTTCTGACTCTGGCTTGCCCCCTGGCTCTGGTAACTGGCAGTTGACTCTGGTGATGACCCTTGGCTTCGTTCCCTACCCTGGATGCCTGCTGTGACTACTAAGCCAGACTGTTTGTCCATGACCGCAAGGTTCATTGACAGTGGAGAAGCAAGTGGCAATCACACTCTGGAAACTTGTAATGCCAGAGTGCTATGGGTCAATGGGAAATCATTTTGGAGTTAGAAAATCCACAGTTGGGGCCATTGTCATTCAAGTGGGTAGGGCCATTAATCATCTCCTGCTACACAGGGTTGTGACTCTGGGCAATGTACAAGAAATAGTGGATGGATTTGCAGCGGTGGGGTGACAGATGGAACACATTCCCTATTATGGCACCAGCCCATCTTGCAACTGAGTGCATCAACAGAAAGGGATAATTTTCCATGGTTATGCAGGCACGAGTGGATCACTGGAGATGATTCACCAACATCAGTGTTGATTGGTCAGAGAAGATACATGACGCTCTGCCTTTAATAACAAAGGATTGATAAGAAAGCTGCATGCAGATAAATTATTTTGTTATCAGTGGGTTACCATGGTTGATATGGAAATGCCAATAGCATTTCTGGGAACCCAGCCTATCCTTTGCTCCCCTGGCTCATGAAGCCATATACTGGCCATCTTGACAGCGTCAGGGAAAGATTCAACTAACGGCTCAGTAGGCACAGAATGACTGTGGAATGTGCTTTCAGTAGGTTGAAGGGTTGATGGTGTTGTTTACTCACTAGATGAGATCTCGGCAAGGAAAATATCCCAATGGCTATAGCTACACATTGTTTACTGCATAATATATGTTAGGCAAAGGGGGAAAAGCTGCCGCCAGGGTGGACATAGAGCAGCAGGCTGCTAAATTTGAGCAGCCAGACACCAGGGCTGTTACAAGAGCCCAGGGGGAAGCTATGCATTTGAAGAAAGCTTTAAAGGTTCATTTACACCAGTGGGTCTCAACCTGCGACCTGCAGGCTGCTTGCGACCCAGTCAGCACAGAGCTGCAGCCCATGTGACATCCTCAGGGCCATACAGGTAGTATTGGCTGCAGCCTACAACGGTAAATAGGTTGAGAACCACTGGTTTACAGCGTCAGCCACAGGCGTGTTCTGCCTTGAGATAATGTCTGACTTGTGTTATGTAAATTATGGGTTGTTGTTTTTTTGCCATGAGTATCTATTCTGTTGTGCCTGTTGCAAGTTATAAATACTGCTGGGGCTTGGGCTTTGCCTGCCAGTATGAATTATGTGGTGCTTGCAGTACACTTATGAATACGACTGAGTGTTTTCCTGAGGCTATGAACTCTATGGGGCTGGGTGTGCATTTATAAATACTGTTTGATTTCTTGATTACTGCTATGCATTCTTAAATATTTGTTGTAAGCTAACAGAGATTTTCATTTTCCAAAAATATAAATGTATTGAGTGGAAAAATGCAATGCACACAAAGTGCAAACAAACATACAATGTCATACAAACTTCAAACTACTTTACAGGGTGACAAGTATCAGAGGAGTAGCCGTGTTAGTCTGAATCTGTAAAAAGCAACAGAGGGTCCTGTGGCATCTTTAAGACTAACAGAAGTATTGGGAGCATAAGCTTTCGTGAGTAAGAACCTCACTTCTTCAGATGCAAGTAATGGAAGTTTCCAGAGGCAGGTATAAATCAGTATGGAGATAATGAGGTTAGTTCAATCAGGGAGGGTGAGGTGCTCTGCTAGCAGTTGAGGTGTGAACACCAAGGGAGGAGAAACTGCTTCTGTAGTTGGATAACCATTCACAGTCTTTGTTTAATCCTGATCTGATGGTGTCAAATTTGCAAATGAACTGGAGCTCAGCAGTTTCTCTTTGGAGTCTGGTCCTGATGGTTTTTTGCTGTAAGATGGCTACCTTTACATCTGCTATTGTTTGCTGTAAGATGGCTACCTTTACAACTGCTACAGAAGCAGTTTCTCCTCCCTTGATGTTCACACCTCAACTGCTAGCAGAACACCTCACCCTCCCTGATTGAACTAACCTCGCTATCTCCATACTGATTTATACCTGCCTCTGGAAATTTCAATTACTTGCATCTGAAGAAGTGAGGTTCTTACCCATGAAAGCTTATGCTCCCAATACTTCTGTTAGTCTTAAAGATGCCACGGGACCCTCTGTTGCTTGTTACAGGGTGAAACTTTTAAAATTCCTATTGAAAAGAAAGTAAACACTTATGTCCAGAAAGGTCATTCAATGAAGTCTATTATGACGTAAGATACAATCTCTGTTTTTCACTGGTCAATGTATCACACATGAAGCTGTGGTTTTCCTGGTTGTCCTCCCTAGTCATCTTCCTCCTCCACTTCCTCCTTGCTGTTCATGGCAGAGTTCTCCATCTCAGAGGTAACTACAGGGTGTTGGTGGGGTCACTGCCAAGGTATGGCTTGCAGCTCATTGTAAAAGCAGCAGGTCTGTGGGGTAGCACCAAATTTCTTGGTGCCCTGCCTCACCTTGTGGTATGCCTTGCATAAGTCCTTTGCTTTCATGCAGCACTGCTGATTAAACCTGTTAAGCCCCTTTGCCTGCATCCCTTCTGCAATCTACTCATACAAGTCCATGTTTCTATTGCTGTTCTGTAGCTGTGTTTCTCAGCCTCTTCTCTCCAGAGTCCCAGAAGACCCAACACTTCCTGCCTGCTTCAGGCAGGAGCATGCCTAGTACCTCTCAGTGTGCATGGAACCGACATGGTCAGTTGGACTTAAACAACATAGGTGAGCAACCAGAAAATGGCATTTCAAGAAATGGGTTTTTAAAGTGTGTGTGTGGAGGGTGGATTTCTGGTTTCTGTGATCCTGGGGCAGTGGAATTTAAAATTGTGGGCAGAGCAGTCACTGTTGCACCAGCTGGGACATTGTGGGACAGTGGCTGGACGACTGTTAGGCCTTGTCTACACTACAGGGAAACGTCGATCTAAGCTACGCAACTTGACTTATGTGAATAGCACAACTCAAGTCAACGTGGCTTAGATCTACTTACCGCGGGGTCCACACGACGCGACATCGATGGGAGATGCTCTCCCGTTGACTCCCCCTACTCTTCTCGAATCCGTGGCGTACAGGAGTCAACGGGAGAACGATCTGCGGTCGATTTAGCTAGACCCGCTAAATTGACCGCCGATGCATTGATCACCACGTGTCGATCCCCTGGTTAAGTGTAGACAAGCCCTCAGGGCTGACACAGATCATAAAATGTCTACTCTAGCACTGCATCGACCAAAGTAGTTGAACAATCGCTCTGTGCCATTCGGGGAAGTGATTTTACTGCATTGTCATAATGGGCTGCCTAGGTTGGTTGGAGACAAATTTGAGTGTAGACACATGCATAAATAGGTTGACCCAAGGCGACTTAGGTCACCCTACTTTTGTAGGTAGACCAGGTCTTAGGAATAGAAATGAGGTCTTTCATATTGCTGAACTAATGGTATTTCTACACTATGGAGTCTATGCCAGCATAGCCTATGCTGTCAGAGCTCGCTACTGCAGATGCAGCTGACAGTGACAGGAATTTTTCTGTCAGAATAGGAACACCACCTTCCTGAATGCTGTTAGCTATGTCAACAGAAGTCCTCCTTTGGCTACACTGAGGGTTTTGTTAGGATTAGTTGATCAGAGGTATATTTATTTCAGAAACATTATAATAAATCCACCCCTGACCAATAAAGCTATGCTCACAAAAACCCCAGTATAAAGGCAGCTATGTTGATGGACGAGTGCTTTTGTCAATATAGCTAATGTTGTTCAGGGAGATGGTGTTCATACACCACCACTCTGAAACCTGTCACCATACACCTATAGGAATTTTTCTATGTCGGCGGGGGGGGGGGGGGAGGGGGGCTGGCTATGCTAGCATAGGTTCCCTAGTGTAGATCCTTGTTTCCCAAACTTGTCTTTCCCAAGGACCCTTTTGGCAAGTGTCCCAGATCCCTTTCATTTTCAGTTCTACCAGAATGCCCCTGCCAGCGTGGGAATGCCTGTGTGATGTTTATCTGTCACTTTCTTTTTCACCGATTTACAACAGCGTTGCAAAAATGGCCAGGCAAGCCAGACTTTCTTTAGACAGAAAGAAACAGGAGAGTTATAGGAAAGGGACGGACTTAGGTAGGGAAGGAAAAGAGCACACAAAGCGTGTGTGTCTGAGAAAGAGACTCACATTCCAGGTGGTAGTCGGGATTTGCCACTTTCACTGGCTAATGTCATCTGGGTCCCTCTCTCTGGCCCAGTATGGTCATGACCTTTCCGAATTAGGATGAAGATGGGCTGTGGTGCCAGGAGACAGTGAGGGCGGCAGCCAGAAAGCTAAAGCTTGCTGCAGCTGTTGTTGACAGAGAGCTGCTGCTCCTGCCAGTTTTTCCTAAACATCTTTTCTTTTTAAGAACTCCCCAAAGGGATCGTTGGGCAGAATAGTCCATGTTCTCATTATTTCGCCCACCAAGAGGCCTAATTTCCGACACGCCCATTTTTATTAATTGATTTCCGGTCTTCTACTACTCTTGTTTACCAGTCATAATCTTCAGACGGTCCTTGAGTGGTATCAGTAAACCCCTTTCTGTTTGGACTAATTCAGTCTTTTTTTTTTTTAACAGTTGATCTCACAATTAGGAAAAATTTGTAGCCCCAGTTATCACAGCATGACCTACACACAGCTATGGCAATGGAAGAATGCTTCCATTGATGTAGCTACCATTGTAGGAATGCCACCTCCTCCAACACCAATGGAAAAACCCCTTTGATCAGCATAGGCTGTGTCTACACTACAGGGATACACTGACATTGCTGTGGCACCATAGTGATGCCAGTATAGTCTCCATCCTGTAGATATATCCTTAAAATTTAGATCAACCTGGCTACATCACTCAGGGATTTGAAAAATTCACACCACTGAGTGCTATAGTTAAGCTGTGCTAATGCCAGGTGTAGATGTGACTAGATCAATGGAAGAATTCTTCTGTGAATCACTGCAGCTTTGCCACTGTACTGTAGACATGCCCTTACTGTCTTTGAGAAGGAACAGGTCAAATTAGGTGCTTCTAGTATGGCTCTGTATCACATTTAAGCAGCTGCACCACATACTGAAGTTTATGACTAGGGCCCTACCAAATTCACAGCCATGAAAAATGTGTCATGGAGCGTGAAATCTGGTCTTCCCCCGTGAAATCCGGTCTTCTGTGTGTTTCTACCCTATAGTATACTATACAGATTTCCAGGGGAGACCAGCGTTTCACAAATTGGGGGTCATGACCCAAAAGGGAGTTGCAGGGGGCCTTCAGAGCTGGGCGGCTGGAGAGTGGCACCTGCTGGCCAAGGGCCCAGCTCTGAAGGCAGCAGCGCAGAAGTAAAAGTTGGCAATACCATACCAGGCCATCCTTACTGCTGCACTGCTGCTGGTGGTGGCTCTGCCTTCAGAGCTGGGCTCACGGCCAGCAGCCACCGCTCTCCAGCTGCCCAGTTCCGAAGGTAGCGCTGTTGCCAGCAGCAGCACAAAAGTAAGGGTAGCCGTACTGCAACCCCCTCCCCTCCACAATAACCATGCGACCACCCCACAATTCCTGTTTGGGCAGGATCCCTGTGAAATTTCAGATTTAAATAGCTGAAATGAAATTTACTATTTTTAATATCCTATGACCATGAAATTGACCAAAATGGACTGTGAATTTGGTAGGGCCCTATTTATGACTCTGCCACTGCTTTGTAAGAGAGCTGGTTCTTTACCTCAATTGGTATAGAGCAGGGGTTGGCAACTTTTGGCAAGCGGCCTGTCAGGGAAATCCGCTGGCGGGCCGGTTTGTTTAAATGCAACGTCGGCAGGTTTGGCCGATCGCAGCTCCCACTGGCCGTGATTCGCCGTTCCAAGCCAATGGGGGCTGTGGGAAACGGCAGCCAGCACAACCCTCGGCCTGCGCCACTTCCCGCAGCCCCCCTTGGCCTGGAACGGCGAACTGCGGCCAGTGGGAGCTGCGATCGGCCGAATCTGCGGACGCTGCCGGTAAACAAACCATCCCAGCCTGCCAGTGGATTTCCCTGATGGGCCACGTGCCAAAGGTTGCCGATCCCTGGTATAGAGGCTCTTTACATCCCTAGGTCCCAAGTTCAGTCCCACAGCCCTAAGAGTTCCTACATTTGACTATGCTGTTCGTAATCACTAGCTCACAATCTGCTCCCAGAGCCAGGAATGGAATGGAAAGCACATGGAGGGTAACAGCATGCTTTCCCCCAAAACCAGTTACTCCCAGAGCTCAAATAGGAGCAGTCTCTGTGGTGGATCTAAAGGTGTGAGTTTAAACTTCACACATGACTAGAATTGGGCAAGAAACTCATTTCCTGTCCAAAATATTTTTGGAACTTCCCAAAGGTTTCTCATTTTCTACATTGGGACAAAACTGAACTTTTGATGTATTTAATGAAAGATATATATTAGATAGAGAGCCCGAAGTATCCAATAGCGTAGGAGTTATGGCACTCGCCTCACCCTGGATGTGGAAAACCCAGATTTACATCCCTGATTTTGGGATTTACCTTGGATGTCAAAAACCTGGGTACAAGTATCCTAAGCCTCTGGCTATTGGCTACTCAGGGGCAGGTCTGTTTCAGTCTCTCCTGTCTGAGCTGTTCCACTTTGTACAAGTAATTAAATATTGATGGAGCCAGAGCGATTGACTCTATGGTCTGGAGACTAGGGCACTCACATAGGTGTGGAGAACCAGGTTCTCTTCACTGCTCCAATGAATAGTCTCGTCTCTGTGGGTTGTCATATTTTGATTTCATTTTGGTTGTTGGGTTCGCATGCTGGTGTTATACAGGAGCGGGCCTTAAGCTTTGACTCTAATATATTAGCTTTTGTAGTTTGGTTAATGAGAGCTGTCTCTTTAAGAACAGGATGTGCCAAACTAAGAGTATTTGAGATCAGCCTGTGTGGGAGATTTTGCCTGTTTGTCCAGCATTGAAGATCCTGTGTGTGCAAGCTTGCAAAAGGTCAGAATTTGATTTAATACATTTATCTTTCAAGACAGCAAGGCTCATTCTCACAGGTGTTACATTTGGGTCTATGGGGGGACCATATACATCCGGGCATTGCTAATTAGCTGCAGAGCCGTTCACCTGTAAGTCCCTAGTGTAAATCCTGCCCAGCTCAATACAGATTAAATTTTATTGTTCCCATCTAATGGATCTCATGCAATTTAACAAGATTTAGAAAGAGACTGGACGCTTCCCTGGATATCAAGAATAGCCAGGCTTATCAAAATAAATGATAAGAAATTTGGAGAGCAGGATGACGAGGGAGTCAGATTACTCCACATCCGCCAAGAATGGGAGTTTTACACCTTAAGCAACAGGTTCTGGGCCGTGTCAGATGGACTTTGGGTCTGATCCACCGTAGCGATGTCGTTGGGTCCTCTTAGGTGGTCACTAGAGGAGATGACAGGTTTCAGGGTAGCAGCCGTGTTAGTCTGTATCCTCAAAAAGAACAGGAGTACTTGTGGCACCTTAGAGACTAACAAATTTATTCGAGCATAAGCTTTTTATATGCATCCGAAGAAGTGGGCTGTAGTCCATGAAAGCTTATGCTCTAATAAATTTGTTAGTCTCTAAGGTGCCACAAGTACTCCTGTTCTTTTAGAGGAGATGAGTTGGCTGAGTCCTGGCTGGCTCCATCTCTGATGACACCAGCTGGCCCCCGCCCCGTTGGGCACTTGCACGTCCCATCGTAGCATGGTGGCCTCTCCCTCGGTAACCTGTTTCCAAACTCGCCACCACGCCTTGCGCTAGCCTGGGAAGTTCGCAGGGCAGGGGCTGCCCCTCGAGGGGGCCGTGTCGCATCCGGCACTGCGGGGCAGGCCCCTATCCTGGAGCTTGGGCAGGGGCCAGAATCATGAGTTTGGAGAGCACAAGGCACAGGCACCCCCCCTCCACCCCCATTTAATGGGGGGGGGTAACGCTTTGGGGCCAGTCCTGGCACGCTGGGGGGGTCTGACTCCCGGCCTTTAACTCGTGCAGTGCCCAACGCGGTGACCCCTCCCCTCACTTTTAGCCCTTAGGCGCCACGGTGTGTGGGGGGAGGTCGGCTGGGACCCGCGCGTCCCTCTCGGCGGCGGGTTGTGGGGGGAGGGGCACCAGAGGGCGCCGCCCCGGCTGTGGCATTTGATTAGTGACGGGGCGGGGGAGGGGGAACTATTTCTCTCTGCTGGAATCCGCTGCCGCGTGGAAGGTTACTAGTTCGTTATGCGAACTCCGCGACCGCTCGGCGGAAGGATCAGCGCTCTGCCTCAAACTCGGTGATTCGCTCTCCTTTCTGCGCAACCTCTCCCGGCGGGGAGTGACACACTTGTAGGCCAATCAGCGAGGGCCATTCCCTTCGCGCCGATCACGCACTCTGTCGTGAGGTCTCCAGCACGACGTTTCTCGCCGCCTTTCGCCGATTGGGCTTAAGGCCTGCCAATCGCTAAGTTGGGCGGGACGTAGCCTCTATCATCCATCCACCGCCCGCTCTTCCTACAACTGACTTAAGGCAGAGCCAACCAACGGGGTCGCTGCGTGCGCCGCGTCGCCTCCATTAACCAATGGCGGGGGGAGTGGGCGGCGGCCAAGAGGAAGCCACTAGGCAGCGAGAGAGGCAGCGGTAGCGGCGCAGCTAGGCGAGNGGAGGCTCGGTTTGTGGGGGGCTGAGGCTGGCGGGGAGTGTGTGTGTGGGGGGGTTGGGCTCCGGCTCCTTACACTGGGCCCGATTCTCTTTTTGCCTCCTCCTCGTCCCCCAATATGGTCAGCAGTTGGGCCCTGTTCTCCTCCTGTTCCCAGGGGGTAAATATGGGGGTGGGGGTGCGCCTGTCTTTCGGGGACACTATGATTTGTGCGGGGCTGGGGTTGCAGGCCAGTATCGCTTATCCACTCCCCTCCCCACCAAAAGCCTTGAAAAACTCCAGCTCAGACTTTGCCGAACGAAGATCTTTACACAGATTAAATGTGGAAAATTACAGCCTGAGAAGCCAACGTTGTATGAAATGGTGAGCGATCTGAGAATAAAGCTGTGGGGCTGGAAAGTGACTTTCAGCCTTCACTCCAGTGGGTGTTACCTAGGGGTTGACCCTCTCTCCCCTGCTTGTAGGCAGTGAATGCTCATCCTCTTCACCTAGATGTAAGCAAACATCTGTGAAGTGTATAGCCTCAGACACAAAGAAGCACATCCTACCAAGTTGGTGCTATAATTGATGTACTGTCATAACTGCAAATAGTGGTCAGTTTAGCAATTTTGCAAAATTCCCACTTGTAGCACTGTGTATATGTGTGAGGGGGAAAATAGTTAAGTAAAATCGTTAGTTTATACTCTGTATAAAGGATGGTTGGGTAAGAAGACAGTAGTGAGGTTCTTACCCATGAAAACTTATGCTCCCAATACTTCTGTTAGTCTTAAAGGTGCCACAAGACCCTCTGTTGAGTCTTACAAGGGGGTTTGAAAGTTGAGTTTGGGATTCAATTTCAAATCTAAAATCACTCTTCTTGTTTGTTGTACTCTCCTGCTTCACAAACCAAGCTTACAGCTTGTAGAAAAACATTCTTAACTAAACTTCCATATTGTAATTAAGATCTACTCCAGATATAAATATCTACCAGACAAATACTGTGGGTGACTGAAAACATTTTCTTAAAGTATATCTTATGTGAGTGCTGAGATGTACATATCTCTGATGAAGTGTTTTAATGCTATAATAAGCACCCTCCTGAGTGTATAGAGATAATGCAAATATATTCGTATCAAGAAGCTTACAGTGAAATAAGCCATTTAAATTATTGCATTTGATCAGAGAGGGTGTCTTAAGATTTTTTTTTAAGCAAACTTCTCTTATTTAACAAATGGCTGCAGTAAGGACAGTTTTATATACTTAAAATTGTTTAAAGTTGGCTAACTTAATTGTGGTGTGATTGCAGTGTGTCAAATTTAGCAAAATGCAAACTTAAAAGTTTTTTTTAATAAATAAATAAGACCAGCCCCAACCCCCCCTCCCCCCCACTCCCGGTAACCACTCATTTTTCACCCCAAACTGATCAGGTTCCTGTAGCTGAGAGAAAGGGGCCCTTTCAATCAGATAAGATTCCTATTTGAAATGATTTGTAGACTTTCCTTCATAGATATTTTTGTTCTTTCTCTGGCATTAGAAAAAGAGGATTATATTTTGCTCTTCAGGGATATCTTAACTTGTTGCTTCCACAAAATTAACGGTCTTTCAAGTATCAAGGGAGATAAAAATCAGTTTGATACATTACTCTAGTTAGTCTTAAATTGCTAAGATTGCTGTTGTGGTGTTAACTTTTATCATGAGGTTAACTCTATAGTAAGAGTGTAGAAGTGAAGTTCTTGCTCCCCCCACTGCAAACAAAAAAACAAAACCAAACCAGCTTATAGTGCACACTCCTAACTCTTCCCCCCTCCACACACACACAAAAAGCAAAGGTGTAATATGGTATTAACCCTCAATGAGACTCAATTCTTAAAGAATTTGATTATTTAAACCCAATTACAGGAATTTCAAATTGATGTTTAACAATGTATTGGAAGATGTGGTAGCTTACCACTGCACTGGATTTCCTTTTTGAAGCCCCATACAGTTCAGACTCAGAAGCGTAGATTAGCAAAAATAGTGTGCAGAATTTCAGAGTTCTTTTGATAGCGAAAACTAGAATTGTGGATATTCTATGTCATGTCAAACTTACAGTAGAAATAGTCAACTCTAGTGAGGTTTAGAAGGTCAAATGGTAATTGAAAAGGCTTACCCTTTTTAAGGGTTTAGTTCCTGTCTAAATTGACCTCTTTCTCTTCTCTCTCCCCCCCTTGTTGATTTTAATTTGTTCATACAATGAGAATTTCCAAACTAAAGGCCCTCCTGGATCCTTCTCAACCATCTTATGTCAACTTGATCTTTCCAAAGTGCTGAGCGCCTGTAGTTACCATTGAGTTTAATTGGAGCTTGTAAATGCTCAGTATTGCTGAAAGCTCGAGAGATGTAAACTCTTCCCATCTCCCTCCCCCCCCCCCCCCCCCCCAAAAAAAAAAAAAGCTTAGGAGAACAAACCTTGCAACAAGTCTGAAGGGTAAGGAATTGGAGAGGGAGAAGAGAATTCCAGATTCTGTCTCAATAAAGAACAGTACATGATGAAACTTTAGTTATTGTAAAAGTATTAACACTGTGTTAATGGGCTGTGTGTGTAAATTCTCTGTAATTGAAAGCGTCCATTTATGAGACTGACTTACTAAGTGAGCTGTAAATTCTGCTCTTCAAATTGGATGTAATGACTTTTTTTATCATAAAGCCACAAACTGCTTGTGAACTGTGATGAGAGGCAAACAATACCTAAGCTTACTTTGCCAAAATATTTGTAACTGTTAATTTGTTAAACTGAATTGCTGCAGGTCATGCGATGGGATTAGTAGTTTTTGTAGTAGAACACAGGGTACAGACAATCGTGTGTTCAGTACTGCCTGGGCTAGAAGAAATGGAGGGAGTGCAGGTAATAATTCTGAAAGTTGAAAACAACTGGTTTCTTTGAAATGTCCCTGTAGAAAGTGCACTACGTAGGCTCAGGTTTCATTCCTCTTGACATTTTACTATGGTTTATGGATAACTGACAATAGCACTAATTATACTGTGCACTACAAGAGAGCAGTTAAGGGAGTGATTTCTTGCTATCTGAGCAGCTTAGGTTGGAACTTCTGTTTCATCAACAGATCTCAACTATATAAATAATGACTGAAGGCTATCACTTCAGGACAGTTTGTGTGT
Source organism: Trachemys scripta elegans (assembly GCF_013100865.1). Classification (NCBI taxonomy): domain Eukaryota; kingdom Metazoa; phylum Chordata; order Testudines; family Emydidae; genus Trachemys; species Trachemys scripta. The sequence continues at coordinate 11,826,934 of NC_048303.1, read as the reverse complement.
TGGTGGGGGGGGAGATTTGTTCACTTTTATAAGATAAATCATAAGCTTCATTATTTTATCTGTTGTATCCTTCTGTTACTGCATTATGTTGGCAGACTTTGCTTGACTTGTATGAAGAACTAGGTAGTTTATTATTATTATTATTATTATTTTTTGTATTACAGTCTGCATTGAGGGGGATTTCAATGACCCCTGCCTACTAGTTGTCCGCATTCTACTGCCTACTAGTTGTCCTCATTCTACAGGTTTATATTTTATAGTAGAATATTTATATATTCTATAATTTATATAGCTTAGCAGACTTTTCTTCACTCTTGATTTCTTTTGTTACTTCTAGTGGCCATTTTAAACATGTTTCTCTGTTAAACATGCACATCAGTGTATTTTTAGTAGTCAAACTGAGGTTTGAATAGAAGGCATAAAAGCCGCCATGTAACAGGCAGAGCAAATATGAAAACTACTTGCATAATTGCCATAGCATTTGGAACCATAACTCTTCTTCTGCTGAAGTGTGGACACACACACACATTTCAGCAGAAATAGAGTTATGGTTTCAAATGTGCATGCGCGCGCTCGCGCGCTCTCTCTCTCTCTATTTAGCTTTGATAGCAAACAATGAAATTCTGAAAAACTTAGAGTATTTGGGTATACATGCAGTGAGTAACTTAAACAGATGAAGTGATGAACTAAGTGAAGTGGAATCCTTGATAATTGCCCTCTTTGTAACTTTACCTAGGTTGCTAAAATACTTCTGCTCCGTTAGTCATATTACTAAGGGTATGTCTATACTTAAAGCGCTGCTACTGCACCACTACAGTGTAGACTCTACCTACTTCAATGCAAGGAGCTCTCCTGCTGGCATAGGTAATCCAGCTCCCTGAGAGGTGGTAGTTAGTTAATGGAAGAATTCTTCCATCAACCTAGCGCTCTCTACACAGGGATTTAGGTTGGCTTAACGGTGCTGCTCGGATTTTTCACACCTTTGACCAGTGTAGTTAAACAACCTAATTTTATAGTGTAGACCTGGCCTAAGATCACTAAAAGTGACTCTTCTCCTTTCTCCTGCCTCTAATTTTTAACGCCACATAAAAATGGTCAATTCTATCAATACATTAAAATTCCTAATAGTTAATCCTATCTTTCAACTCTAACTCCCCATAAGAGCTGACAATATAGCTAATAAAACAACAAAGGAAAAAAGTTAGGCTCGTGTCTCTAATACTTTAACTTGTAATAGCCCGTAGTATTTGAAGGAAAAGATCTGGCTTCTAAAAAGTTTCATAATTCATGGTAAGCACTTGAGTTTCTCCTAGTACCTTCATTCTAAGTATATTAAGCTTTATAAGACTTTCTTATTTGTTTCATGAAATGAGTGATAAGGAAAACAGGCTGTCTTATTCTTAAAAAAAGCAATGAGGTGGCACTGTTGGCTCTTAAAGTCATCACTATGCAGAGTTCTAACTTTCAAACACTTTTTTTGAGGCTTCAGAGGCATGTACATATACATAAGCTTGCAGTGTGTCAGGATAGATGGAGATATTAATGTCTTTATGATTGGAGAATAGGTTAAAGTGTGACATAGCAGCAGGGTTGGGATTGACTTCTTACAGTGGTATCCTGAGGCGCCAAGTAGAATTGCATCCCATGGTGCTAGGGAGTCTACAGGAATGACATTCATGCATCCTCAAGAGTGAATTTGCTTTGTAGCCTTGGTAAGTCACTTAAGATATGATCCAACTGGACAGTTTGCTTAACAGAAGGTGGGGAATGTGCTTTGAGACTTTCACAGGAGCTACAAAAGTACAGTGTTTCTAATTATAAGTATTTTGGGAGGTATTGTTAATGTTCCTTTGTATAAGAATGCAAAACTTACTTTTAAACAGTGGGTATTTAAATTGGTGGTACTTGCAGAATCACACCTTTAAAGTTACCCTTAAGTAAAACTGTTTTAAGAGCAGGAGGGGTCTGCCTTAAGCTTCAGCAGCTGATATGAAAGCTGAGGAGGGTCCTTGGCTCTGCCACTTGGGGCACTGGCCCATTAGCCAGCCAGATGGAGCTTGGGACCAGTTAACTGACCAGATGGAGCTTGTTGGGACGTGAGCAGCTTTAGAGCCATTCCCCACTGCTGGCCTAATTGGCTGAAGAGCTGGACTGGGACTGGAACTGAGGCCATTGCTCAGCAGGCTGGATTCTCCTTCCCCCTCCACCCCCCTCCCCCCCCCCGCAGTGGGGAGGGGAGGGTGTGAAACTGTTCCACCTGCCCAAGACGGGGTGGGGGAGAGGGCCAGGAGAGAGCTGAGGCTCTTGCTTAGTACATCAATCTGTTCTTGCATGTGCAGTTGCTGTTCAGAAGCTATGCAGCAGCACTAGAAGGAGGCAGGCTGAGTTTGTCCCATGTCATGAATCCAGTGTTGTATTAGATCATGCCCACGTCACCTCTCCCTTTATTGCATATGCTAATTAGCGTCCCAGAATTCCAAGAAGTAGTGGGGAAAGATAGATGTGAATTATCTGGCTCTAGGGCTGAATTGTTTTTCTCTGGTATTCAGCTATTAACATTAGATTGGTAGGCAAGTGCAAAGAGTGTCATCAGATTAGAGGCTCCTTTCACTTCAGTTAGTTGGTGCAAAATTCCAGTTTTTTGCAATCTAAGGTGAATGGAAAAACTTTCATAAATTTTAAATTTAACAAAATATCTTCCATGTTTGCAATACAAACATGGTTCTATGAACTTGGAAATCAGTGTTCTGCTTAAATGATTCTTCTTTAAGGTAAGATTGAAGAAAAAAAATCAGATTATCACTGTTTACTTTTTGCAAGCTTCTCACTCTTAATACTGTAACATAAGATAAAAGAACAGGAGTACTTGTGCCACCTTAGAGACAAACAAATTTATTAGAGCATAAGCTTTCGTGGGCTACAACCCTCTTCTTATGCATCCGAAGAAGTGGATTGTAGCCCACGAAAGCTTATGCTCTAATAAATTTGTTAGTCTCTAAGGTGGCACAAGTACTCCTGTTCTTTTTGAGGATACAGACTAACACGGCTGCTACCCTGAAACCTTACATAAGATAAATTGTAAACATTTTCCTTTGTTGAATGCCCTATTAAAGCCTCAACTTTCAGTATTATGTAAGCTAACTAAAGGATTAACTATTGTCTTTTTAAGCTATTGTCATATTAAGCTTCAGTCAATTACTTAAATGTCACATTGTACTGAATTAATATTAAAGTTGACCTATGAAGGAGACAGGGGAGCTGCTCCTCCTGTCTACCCCTCTGTTTCTTATTAATTGAAAGAGGCCTAAAACTTGAAAAGCCTACTTATAACATTAGAAAGTGAGGCATTGTCTATTGTGGCCTTCTATAAAAGGCTGATCATATGACATCACAAGAGATGAGAAGTGAAATCTGAGGAAAATGGACTCTTAGTCTCTCTAAGTCTCTTTTGAACTGCACAATGAGTCTTCAGAGAGATTTGTTTCTGGAGGTGCTCAACACCCTTGCTTTCTTATCTAAGGCCTGGTCTACACTACGGGTTTAGGTCGACTTTAGCAGCGTTAAACCGAATTAAGCCTGGACACGTCCACACAACGAGGCCCTTTCTTTCGACTTAAAGGGCCCTTTAAACCGGTTTCTTTACACCACCTCCGACGAGGGGATTAGCGATAAAACCGGCCTTTGCGGGTCGGAATTGGGGTAGTGTGGACGGAATTCGATGTTATTGGCCTCCGGGAGCTATCCCACAGTGCTTCATTGTGACCGCTCTGGACAGCGCTCTCAACTCAGATGCACTGACCAGGTAGACAGGAAAAGACCCGCGAAGGTTTGAATTTCATTTCCTGTTTGCCCAGCGTGGAGAGCACAGGTGACCACGCAGAGCTCATCAGCACAGGTAACCGTCATGGAGTCCTCCCAGGATCGCAAAAGAGCTCCAGCATGGACCGAACGGGAGGTACGAGATCTGCTCGCCATATGGGGAGATGAAGCAGTGATAGCTGAACTCCGTAGCAGTAAAAGAAATGGAAAAGTATTAGAAAAGATCTCCAAGGCCATGAAGGACCGAGGCCATAACAGGGACACACAGCAGTGCCGCGTGAAAATTAAGGAGCTAAGGCAAGCCTACCACAAAGCCAGAGAAGCAAACGGAAGGTCCGGGGCAGAGCCGCAAACTTGCCGCTACTACGCGGAGCTGCATGCGATCCTAGGGGGTGCAGCCACCACTACCCCAACCGTGTGCTATGACTCTCTCACTGGAGAAACACACAGGGAAGACGGTTCGGGGAACGAGGAAGATGACGATGGAGGTACTGTAGGTAGCTCACAGCAGCAAGGAAGCGGAGAAACCGGTTTCCCCAACAGCCAGGATATGTTTGTGACACTGGACCTGGAACCAGTAACCCCCGAACTCACCCAAGACCCTCAGGGCACACAGGAGACCTCTGGTGAGTGTAACTTTGTAAATATTTGTAAACATTACAAAAAAAAGCAAGCAAGTCTGTTAACGTGTATGGGGATGGAGCGGAAATCCTCCAGGGACATCTCCAGAAAGCTCTCCTGGTTGAAATGGGGTGATTTTATTAAGGGGGACATTCAGAGGCGCCCGTTCCTGCTATTCGGACCAGAAATGTTCCCCGCTGTTAACCACGCGGTGGGGGGGAGGGGTGAAGTGATCATCCCAGAGAATCGTGTGTGTGTGTGTGGGGGGGGTGGTTTACTTGTGTTTGTGCCGCATGTTAACCGGGAAACCGCAGCCCCCTCCTTTTACATTGAAACCCCATTTTAAATGGACAACCCAATTCATCCTTGAGATGGGAAATGCGCTGCTGTTTGCAACCTTTCCCGCATGTTAAGAAGGTTAAATAAGCCAAAACACTGTGGCCTACGATGGCTGCCTGCAAGCCGAAATATGCGACCTTGTAATGAAAGAGTGTACCCATTGTTCCCTAAAATGTGTCTTTTTTAACCACCTCTCCCTTCTCCTCCACCAGCTGCAAATGTTTCTCCTTCGCAGAGGCTCGTGAACATTAGAAAGAGAAAACGTAAGACGAGGGACGAGATGTTCACGGAGCTGCAGATGTCCTCCCACGCTGATAGAGCACAGCAGAATGCGTGGAGGCAGTCAATGTCGGAGATGAGAAAAGTCCAACATGAACGAGAGGAGAGGTGGCGGGCTGAAGACGATAGGTGGCGTCAGCTTGCAGACAGACGGCAAGAGGCAATGCTCCGTCTGCTGGAGCATCAAAGTGATATGCTCGAGCGTATGGTTGAGTTGCAGGAAAGGCAGCAGGAGCAGAGACCGCCGCTACAGCCCCTGTGTAACCAACAGCCCTCCTCCCCAAGTTCCATAGCCTCGTCACCCAGACGCCCAAGAACACGGTGGGGGGGNGTCTGCCGGCACCCAGAGGACATATGGTGATGGTGAGCTCAGCTGTGCTGAGCGGGCTCCATGTTGTCTGCACAGGTAACCCAGGTAACCCAGATAAAAAGGCGCGAATCTATTGTCTGCCGTTGCTGTGACGGGGGAGGGAGGGGCCTGACGACATGTACCCAGAACCGCCCGCGACACTGTTTTGCATCATCCGGGCATTGGGATCTCAACCCAGAATTCCAAGGGGCGGCAGAGACTGCGGGAACTGTGGGATAGCTGTGGGATAGCTACCCATAGTGCAATGCTCCGGAAGTCGACGCTAGCCTCGTACTGTGGACGCGGTCTGCCGACTAGAGCACCTAGAGCATTTTATTGTGTGGACATACACAATCGGCTGTATACAACCGATTTCAATAAAACCGGCTTCTATAAATTCGAACTAATTTCGTAGTGTAGACATACCCTAAGGGTATGTCTACACTGGTACTTATTATTGTATAGCTTATATTACATTGTCCTAAGTGCTGGTGTAGACAATGCTATATTGGAGGGAGAGCTTCTCCCACTGACATAGTTACTGCTACTCGTGGAGCTGGAGTAGTTAAGTTGGCTTAGAGCGGTTACATTACACCAATGGCTCTCAACCTTTCCAGACTACTGTACCCCTTTCAGGAGTCCAATTTGTCTTGTGTACCCCCAAGTTTCACCTCACTTAAACTACTTATGAAATACAAAAGAGTCACAGCACACTATTACTGAAAAATTGCCAACTTTCTCATTTTTATCATATAATTATAAAACAAATCAATTAGAATTTAAATATTGTACTTGCAATAGTATATAAAGCAGTATAAACATGTCATTGTATGAAATTTTAGTTGTACTGACTTTGCTAGTGCTTTTTCTGTAGCCTATTGTAAAACTAGACAAATATCTAGATGAGTTGATGTACCCCCCTCAAAGACCTCTGCGTACATCCAGGAGGATCCATACCCCTGGTTGAGAACCACTAACTTCATTAGAGCGTTTACAGTGGCACAGCTGCATTGCTCCAGCTCTGCCGCTGTAAACTCTCTAGTATAGCTGTAGCTAAAGAGTGCTCACAAACCAGATTCCTTAGAATTACAGTAAATCTTCCAGTAAAACTAGGGAAGATAAGATTTTTATTTAATCTTTTTAAGATGAGCAAGCAGACTTGTGATCTGAAATGTTTTCAAACCTTGTACATCATGAACAAAGTGCTTTTGTTTCTAGAACATCACTAGTGCTACTGTAAACAGATTTTCCAGACATTCAAGAAGGTATAGCCTTTGTCCTCATGATTTTAGTCTCTTGCATGTCAGCTGTAAGGGTCTCTCTTTATCTTCTATGCTTGGTTGTTTCCAGGATCATTGGCTTATCTTTAACGCTTGTGCAAAGGTACTGCAGCAGAATGAAGTAAATTATGGTTTAGAATAGCAAACTTGACTTCAAAATTGTGACTTAGAAGTACCACAATTATTAGCTTTTAGTCTGCACTGTTAATTCATGTGCACATCAGACAGCAGAAATATATTTGCAGCTAGATAAAACTGGAGTTATTTCAACTCCACATTAAAGATGGATAATTCTCCTGGTAACCTGGTTTTACAGCACATAGCCTTGCGGAGCGCTTGCTATTACAAATGCATGCGTAGAGTGCTAGGTCCTGCCTACGCAGCAGGATGGTCTCGTACCCTTAGGTCTGGTCTACACAGGGGTGCGGTGTTAGATTAAAGTTACGCTACTTCAGCTACCTGAAACCCTGAGTCAGTTGACTTGGGCTCACAGGGCTCAGACTGTGGGGCTAAAAATAGCCCTGTAGACCTTCAGGCTCAGGCTGGAGCATGGACTGTGAAACCCACGAGGGGGAAGAGTCTCAGAGCCTGGGCTTCAGGCTGAACCCAAATGTCTACATGGCTGTCTTTTTAGCCCTGCAACCAAAGCCCCCTAAGTCAGTTGGCCTCAGGCTCTGAGACTCAGCACTGTGGGATTTACTTTGCTGTGTAGACATACTGTGAGGCACAACAGAAATTGCAGTCTGAGACACAAGGTGCAAAGGATGTGGAGGGGAACAAAATAGTTAATGTAAGTTGCTTATTCCTAATTGGCTAAGTACAGGGCAATGTTAATTCAGTAATTTTGTTGTGCATGTTTCAGAAGTGCATCTAGTGATTTGATGCCTCATTATAGGGAGGGTGTTCAATGTGTTGCGCTAGTGTGTCAGAGTGTAGATAGTTATGTCAGAAGAGGACAAACTTTGAGGATGTAATGATGGGAGCAAGGGACAGACAATGGAATAAGAACAAATGAGTGGGAGATAAACTGTTGGGCCTTGAAGACAGGCTCCACAGGCTTGAGCTTGATTTGGTGGAAAAGGGAGTTGCTGGTGGGACAGGGGGCTGAGGCAGTTTTTAGTTGCATTTCTTAGAATGGAATAGGAGGTGTGAGGTATTATGCAGGCCATTGGTTGAATTTGCAACTAACAGTATGGGAAATGGTTGAGTTTTAGGTGTGTGGACATAGGTGAGATTCTAGACACTTTGGAGAGAAGCTGTATAAAGCTTTTTAGACATGGGGGTAGGATGTGGAGCATGACACTCTAAGGGGGGGGGGGAGAGTAGTTGAAGATGATGCCTAGATCATGAGCAAGTGACAAAGGTTGACATCCTCAGTGACTGTATAGAATGAGGATGTATTACGAGGAAAAGTCAGAAGTTCCATTTTTAACCATATTAAGCTGACACCAGGACTTCAAGAAGATGTTGGGCTGACATGGGACTGGCTCATTGGCAGTGGGTTGGGATTGTAATAGACTTGAATCATTGGCATAGTAAACATTATGATGTCTGTGAGTTGAGAGTGCTAAACAGGGCAAATAGTGAAGTGGCAGTGGTCTAGAATAAAGCCATATGAACTCCCTATGAAGGAATGGAAAAGAGAACAGAATAAAACTTAGTTGAGCTTTTGCCGGAGTAGTTCATCAGCACAGCATGGGATCAGCATCCATATTGTTACTTTGTTTGCATCAGTTTTCCAGCCACAATTGTGCAATTCTTCACTTGTGGCTTTTTGCTTGGTGCACATTAAGGTGAGTTACAACATTAATTCCTGTTTGGATAACTTTTGGATAATGTGACAAAGATGTAGGTAAAGAGGTCTGGATCAGAATCTGATGGCACTGTTTCAGAATTTGCAAAACTTCTTTTGATAACCATATTTTCAATTCCTCAGAACTTTTTAGCATCAGAGGGAAAGCTTCTGAAAGCTTCCATGCTTGGCCTCAGCCTAAAGGTAGCTTTTTATTTTTAAGCTTGCAGACTTCTTTCAGCCGTTTTGATGGTGGTAAATACACTTTTTTCTTTACTGCCAGTTCCTCGTGTGCACCCCCTCCCATCAGAGTTAACATCTGTGCAGTCAGACTTCATGTTTTAATAGCCTCTGCTTTGTGGTGTATCTGATTTTCGGGGGAGAGTGTAGCTTTACAAATAAAGCTAATTCAGCATATTCAAAAGAGACTTGACAATTTCAAAACAGATCTTGATTTTTTTTTTTATTTAAATCAACACTCCTGCCCTACTCTTGTCACATTTCTCTGTGCTCTGCATGACAAATGTGTAGGTCACAGGTGAAATAACCTGTAAGTAGACACTGTTTTGCTGAAACACAACTAAGCTCTGATGTAGTAATATAACAATGGCTAGGAGCAAGAAGCTATCTTAGGAAAATTAAGCATCCCAAAAATTTAAGAGGGTGTCATGAATTTTGGCATTCTGCAGTGTTAAAATTCTGAAGCTTTTCTGTTCTTTTCAGAGAGAGAGAGCCTTTACAGTACCAACTGATACTTTCTAGAAAAGCTTTTTTTCTTTCTTTTCTTTCTCCGAATGTGGCCACTCTCAAAGCCAGTTGCCATCGCATTCAAAATCAGCTACTGTTGAGACTTGAGGGTAGCAAATGTACTTGTATTTAAAATTAGGCCCTGACCAGTGAGCTTTCACCTGTACCTGATTAACTGTTTGAAACTATAATTAAACACAGGCTAGAGCTAGAATATCCTGTTAGGATATCGGTTAGATCTTAACCATTCTGCAAAGGAAAATTCTGTCTGATCCTTTCTTGGACATAGCAAAGTGGATAAAGGAATATGATAAGCTTAATGTTGATAAATACCAAGTAAAAATTGTACTCAAGCACAAAACAGTTCTAAGTCAATGAAAGACTCAGCAAAGGGAACTGTCATGTGGCAGAGAGTGAAGGTATAAGCTAAATGTGCAGCTGTCTTCCAAACCCCCCCCCCCCCCCCCCCCCCCCCCCCCAACAAAAAAATAAGGATGAATAAAGAATGGGAAGGAGAATACAAAGTCTCAGGTAGCATTGATTTACAATGGCATGTCCTGATGGAGACCACTGTGCTATATTGGTTACCCATCTCAAAAAGGATCTTTCAAAATTAGAGAAGAGCAACAAGAATGATTAGGGGCATGTAAAACTCTTAAGAAGAGATGGATTGTTACCTTAGAGGCAAATAAGAGAATGTAAGATAGTGAATTGAAGGTAGGTTGTTTGCACACTGTCTTGTAACACAAGAGCAAGGGAACATTCAGTACCTTGAAAGGTAGGGTACATTGGTTTAAATCAAAGCAATTAAAATTGGCGATTTTAATTGTGATTTAAATCAGCAAGCAGAAAACCTTGATGTAAATCATTGATTTCAGTCTTATTTTGCATGTGTATTGTTGTTTTTCCCTAAAGAGAGGTTGATTCTCACTGAGTAACCAAAAAGGTATTTGATTTGCAACTAAATACAGCCTTTATGCTAAATTTGATGCTTCTTTTGGGTAACCAGGACAATACTCATTCATATATTGTATAGCTTAGTTTACTTTTATTCAGATTCTTAACTTTTTAAATTTATTTGTTAAATGGTGAATGACGGATTTTTATTGTAGTTTGTGTCACTATCTAGTTGGATTGAAATAAACACTCAAATACATGGGAAGAGTACTTTAAAACTCTTCCTAAATAAAAATGTGCCAGCTAAACGTTATCTATCAGAACAATGGTTTGCATAGCTAGCTAACTGAGGAAACAAAGGAAGTAGTTAATGAATTGAACAGATTGTTTCTGTTGGTCATATTCATCAAGATTTTAGAAAACTTGTAGATCTTATCCTCGTACCTAATTTTTATGCACATGTTGGAAGAGGAAAACAAGATTTCCTGTCTTTTAAGCACCCTATTAATTTCTTAACTTTGAATGAACTAGTCACTGAATTGAACTAGTTGAATAAACTGAACTGAAGAGATTCTCTTGGCACCTGCAGCAGAATCTATAGCTGTCAAAAAAGCTGCGCTAGTACTTCCACTAACTCTGGTTCCTGGTTTTTAGCCTATGACTCCCAGCAATTCCGTGGTTTGACTTTCTTTAAAACTTCAGCAGCAAACATGTATTGCTCAATATTATTTATTTTAAATTATTAGCCTAATAAATGTAGGCCTTAACATGGGTTGTCAGTTTCCGATTTAATTTTAAATGAGTTTATTTTTAAAAATAAGCCTATATTTGTTTCAAATAAACAGGTCAGTGAAATAACCATAGGCTTTTATTCATGCTGCTGACAGGTGGCAAATTTAAAATGATCAAAGGAAATAATTTCATAAAATGGGTAAGTTCACTGGAACTCACTGCTGCAGAACGTCCAGGCCAAGAACTTGGCAAGAGTTGGAGAGATTGGAGCCTTATTTGAATGTTGTTTGTAGCTAGTTAAAATTTTGAAAGGGAGATAAAACCTCATGCTTCAGAGTTTGACCACGTTAATGATTAGGATCAGACCGTCATGGGAGTCAGATTATCCATCATCTGCTGATTTAGATTTCTTGTACCTTTTCTGAAGCATCTGGTTGTGGCCACTCTCGGACAAGATGGACCATGGGGCTGATCAAGTGTAGCTGTTCTTATGTGAAATATAAAGAAGGTCAAACTAAGTGCCCTATTTTGTGTGTGTGTGTGTGTGTGTGTGTGTGTTTTAAATAGCAGATGATGAATTCAGTCTTCTGGACTCTCAACTGGAAACCTAGCTCCAGTAATGGCTTTATTTTACCGTAATACATGGAGAAGATAGCACTGCAAAATTAATGCATTAATGAATTAATTTCAAATCAAGAGTAGGCTAATGGAAGGACAGAGGAAATGTTCTCCATCTTCATATATACCTTTCTTATACAGAGCTCAGTGTGTACAAGCCAAAATTTGAAGACAGGGTTCTCAAATAAATCTGTTTTCCTCCAGTGAAGTCAGTGGAGCTAGTCAATGATACCTGTGTAACTAAGATTGTAATTTATATTTTAAGTGTTGGGAAATTGATCCTGGTGAATATTCACCAAGTATAACAGTGTTCAAAAATTATAACTTAATAAAAAAAAAGCATGTTCAGTGAAAGCAACAGTTCTTTGTATCCCTGTAAACTCATTTTTTTTTAAATTTGAAATGTGAAACTTTCATATTGAAGCATATGAAATCAAACTAATATGGTTGTTGGCTCACATGGGAGAAATCTCCATTTAAGTAAAATCCGTTTTCCTTTAATATAAGGGGAGTGGGGTGTGCATGGAGGCACTGGTTGGGGATGTAGATTATCTTAAAAACTCTGATTTAGTGGACCGATTTTAGGTTTGGGAGCCAGGAGGAAATGCTGAAGTCCCACAGCTCTCTGTGAAGTAAGGAAATATTACAGGTGAGGGAACTGAGGCTTGGCAGTTAAGTGGTTTGCTGAAATTCAAACAAGAAGTCCCTGCTGGAGATACAATTAGAGCCTATAGTTTCTGACTTTCCAGTCCCATGATTTATTCATGACACTGCTGTCCTTAGGCAAGTCACAACACTTGTCTGTCTTCCCCCAAACTGTGTAGTTGGTTCTGAATTTATATAGATTATCCCAAATTACTAAACATTAATAGAAATTAAGAATTCTTTACAATAGTTAAATCAGATACAGAATAGTCAAACAGCACCAGGCAGGGTGACTTCTAAGTAAGGCATGCATTTCAGTGTCCTTTCCAGGCTTGCAGCTATATAAACCCACAGACATCCTGTTGACTTCTTTTTGAACTGATAGTGGATATCAGATGAAAGACCGTATGATGCAAAGATAGATCTAACTACTTCTGTTGCAAGCACCAGTGGACAAAAGCTTGGATTAAATACAAATAAAGTTCTTGATATTCTTACTGAATTTTGGAAGACTTCATTGCCAATGTTTACACACTTCAAATAGCTTGCAGAAAACCAATAGTATACCACCCCCTTAGAAGTCAGTTTAAAAAAAAGTGACTTCAAATTGATTGCATCCCTTGTGCAAATAAAATTTGGTAGCCATTTAAATATTCTGGTATGGCAGCAAATGGCTAGCTAAAATGTTGGCAGAAGACTTCTTCTATGCAACAATGATCGTGACATGTCCAAGTCATGAATTAAGTGACATCTTACTCCAAGCTGGACAAAATGTGTACCTTGGTCTATGTATCTTACTTCAAATTTATCAAAATTTTAAAGTGAACAAATGAACTGGGTTTGTATAATCTGCTCAGTTTGGAGGATTATCCTGTACTATATCCTCTTAGTAGCATCTAGATGAGTCACTCTTTTAAAACTCCATTGTATTTATTGAACTGCTACCTGTAAAATGAGTGGATTAAATTTTTTTAATAATTTATCAACAAGTGGTATCACAAGCGGAAAACTATCGATCTGATGCAAAAACAAACTGATTTCTGTACTAGTCACAGGCAAGTTATAGAACAAGACATTTTTCTGTTTAAATACCTTGCCTTAATTTAAACAGCTGAGAACAGGTGTGTAGTGTGTATTGTGACTTTTAGAACTTTCACAATACAGTATAAGAATGCCATAGGTACATGGTGTGGATTTGGAGGGAGAGGATGGATGGTTTGCTACCGCTTGCATATTGGAAAAAGAGAAAACTTATACTTGACTGGAATCTAGTCTGTGAAGCTAACATAGAAAGTTAATGCTGTCTTCTAGTTAAAAAACAAACACTTCATTTGTCGGACTAGGCATTCTAGAATGTCCCCAAGTTCTGCTGCATCTGGGGGTAAAGAGTCTTACCAAGACATCTGCCTCACTAAAAACTAGGTGCTAATGTGTCATTCTTTCTTTCCCTAGATTGGATAGGGCAGCTAATTTATTGGACACAGAGTGCTGTTTTGGAGAACATGTCATCCATATTGCCATTCACGCCACCAGTTGTGAAGAGGCTGCTGGGGTGGAAGAAATCAGCTGGTGGTTCTGGAGGGGCTGGTGGTGGTGAGCAGAATGGTCAGGAGGAAAAATGGTGTGAGAAGGCAGTGAAAAGCTTGGTCAAGAAGCTCAAGAAAACAGGACAACTAGATGAGCTTGAGAAAGCAATCACCACTCAGAACTGCAATACAAAATGTGTTACAATACCAAGGTAAGTGCAGTCTGGTTTGAAATTATTTCAAACTATTTAACGAGTGGCTGATTAGACACCTATTTTAAATCATCCCTACAGAACATTAACTATGTAAGTAACATGCTTCAAAATATTTAACTTTTTTCTTTGAAAACTAGTAGCTTAACATGATCTTGCAGTGCTTATTTTAATATTTACAGTTGAACAATGTTCTTCATAAAGTCTCTAAATCTTCAATAGGACAAATTTTTTAAGACATGCCAATTAAAATTACTATCTTGATCCCCACTTATGCAGAATGGTTCTGGGAGCTGTTACTTTGTAGCATTTTCTTTGAGTCTTTCAGTTAACAGCCCTGGAAGGGCCTACAGAACCTGCACTTCCAGTGTAAAATTGATTTTGTTTTTCCTTGGTCAACACTTCAGTCAGCTAATTGTATGTAAAGGTCATCTTTAGGTGTATGGTAAACTCATGTCAGTTGTACAATCTGCAGCACCCCCACCCCCTCTTGGATGGGAAATCTCAGATGCCCTGAGGCATTTTGCTGTGAGAAAACTTATTGTGTACTTATTCTTTGTTACCAGTTAATGAAAGCAATTCCTATTAACTTGGAGTACATCTCTTGTGCTTTATATTGATATATCGGTGAATTACTTGCATTTTTTCCTTTTTGACTTTCTTAACTTTATTCATAGCAGCTCCTGTGTGAAAGGATCGTACTTTATTGTGGATATTAGTCCGGCCTACTGTAGATCCGTATTATGCATAATACCACTGAGGCATGTGTATTATTTTCATTAAACTCTTTTCAGAAAGTCAATATGGGAGCACTTCACGGGTGCCTTGTTTTTCTTGCTCTGAAAAACTTACTACAGGATCTTATGAAATGGGAACTCTCTCTAGGCACATGGGACCTATATTAAGACTAAGGAACTGCTTAAGCAAGAGTGTTGCTCCTGTTTTTGAGAGGTTGAATTCTGTTTGTGTAGGACACGTGGGCTGGGATATACACTTAAAACTGCATGCAGATCTTAATGCACAGTAGAACTTTGATGGTTAATGGATGGCTATCACACCTCAAGGGCAGATTATAGCCATTATGTCGTAATAGCTTTTACATCCCTTGTTGCGTATGGCATAGCCTTTTGCTCACGTTTTAGGCCTACTACTATTTTTATCCCCATTCTTCTTTCTTCCCTGCAGCAACTCACTTTCTGTGGACTTCATTCCCATTCCCTTCCTCATGCAATCTAGTCTAATGAAATATATTTTGTAGACATGTGTTCTTGCTTGGCTTTAGTAGGCTCGGGTAGAAGTCATACTCTTTGGAGCAATTAAGGTGCGTTTGTTATCCTTTTAAAAAAAAAAATCTGTTTGCAAATTGGCAATCAGTTATCTTTTGGAAAGTTCTCTGCTAACACAAGGCCTAGAATTTTTTTTAAATGAAAGCTTTGATTCTTCAAAATCTGATTATGCCATATGGGTCTACATTGATAAAAGATTGGATTCAACGTTTGGCCAAATTGTTAATCTTTGAAACACCTCTGGTAGATTTCTAGAAGGCCTAACACTTAAAACATAAACTGAGTTGTCCAAATCTCTTGAACTAGCTTGCATTTTCTAGCATTGGGTTTATGTACTTTCATGTAAGAGGAGTATTTTAAGTAGCATGTCAATTTATCACTGCATTCCTTAGGCTCTGCTTGCACCCTCATTCAGATAACTTCTCATGTTTGTGCACTCTCTTTGTGGCAGAGTAACTGAAATTAGTCAGTGCTTAATGAAATACAATGGTAACACTGAGTACAAAAGATATAGGAATGGCAAAGTAGGTTGTGCTGGTGGGGCAGTGGCACTATGCTATATTTGACTCTGCTTTCTTTTAGATTATTTTAAATTAATCAAACGGTGCCATAGAATCTCTCTAGCTAGAAATTACATGCGTAAATTACATGAGTATAACAGTAGGAATATGCTAGTGACCACCTGACCAGGATGGTGATGGTGATTGTGAAATGCTCCAGGAGAACACCCAATACTGTGGGATTTCTACTATCCCCATATTGACTGGGTAAATATCACCTCAGGACAGGATGCAGGGAACGATTCTAGACACCATTAATGACTGCTTCTTGGCACAGTTAGTTCTGGAACCCAAAGGGAGAGGCAATATTTTGAGTTAGTCTTAAGTGGAGCATGGGGTCTGGCACAAGAGGTGGAGATAGCTGAACTAGTCAGTAATAGCAACCATATTGTAATTAAATTTAACATCCTGGGAGGGGACGATACCAAAGAAACTCACCACGGAATCATTTAGCTTCAAAAGGGGGAACGACCAAAAATGAGGATTTCAGTTAAATAGAAATTTTCAAGTGAAATGTCTGCGAACTGCATGGAAATGTCTTAAGAATACTGTAATAGAGGTTCAAACTACATGTATACACTTTGCTTTAAAAAACAAAACAAAACAAAAAAACACGAGGACTAAAAATACCACTATGGCTAAAAAGAGGTTGTTGGAGACCAAAAGACTTCCTTTAAAAATTGGAAGTCAGATCCTAATGAGGAAAACGGAAAGGAGCACAAACTTTGGCTCTTGAAGTCTAAAGGTATAATTAGGCAGGCCAAAAAAAAATAATTTGAAGAGCAACTAGCAAAAGACACAATCAAACAGCAATTTTTTTTTAAGTACAGTACATCAGAAGCAGTAAGACTGCTAAACAGTCAGTGGGGCCACCAGATAACTGAGGTGCTAAAGAAGCACTCAAGGAAGACAAGGCCTTTGGGGAGAAGCAAAATGAATTCTTTGCATCAATTTTCACTGCAGAGTACATAGGAGAGATCCCTCCCCCTCTGCCCCCGAGCCATCTTTTTATGTGACAAATCTGAGGAGCGGTCCCAGACTGAGGTGTCGCTAGATGAGATTTTAGAACAAATTAAACAGTAATAAGCCACTAGGACCAGATGGTGTTCATCCAAGAGTTCTGAAGGAACTCAAATAAGAAATTGCAGAACTAACACATTACATATCAGTTTTCACTTAAATCTGCTTCTATGCCAGATGATTTGAGTATAACTAATCTGACTCTAATTTAAAAAAAAGCCAGTTCCAGAGGCAATCTTGGCAATTGCAGGCCAGTAAGCGTAACTTCAGTATTAGGAAAATTGGTGGAAACTATAGTAAAGAACAGAATGATCAGACATGTAAATGACCACAATATGTTGAAGAGTCAGTGCTGCTATTGTACAGGGAAATCATGCCTCACCAATCTTAGAATTTTTGGGGGTGTCAACACACATATGAGCAAGGGTGATCCAGTTGGTATAGTGTATTTGGACTTTCAGAAAGCCTTTGACAAGGTCTTTCACCAAAGGCTCTTAAGCAAAGTAAGCGGGCATGGGATAAGAGGGAAGGACCTATCATGGATCTGTAACTGGTTAAAAGATTGGACCATTTATTCCTACTCTGTTTCCTTTCTCAGAATGGAGAGAGGTAAATAGCAAGGTCCCCTGAGGATCTGTACTTGGGCCAGTGCCCTTAAATAAAACGATAAATGATCTGGAAAAGAGGGTGAAGGTTGAGGTGGGAAAGTTTGCAGATGATACAAAGTTACTCAAAATAGTTAAGTCCAAAGCAAACTGCCAAGAGTTAAAGGGATCTCCCAAAACTGGGTGAGAAAATAGTGGATGAAATTCAGAGTTGATAAATGCAAAATAATGCACTTTGGAAAATATAATCCCAGCTATATATACAAAATGATGCTCTAAATTAGCTGTTGGCACTCAAGAAGAGATCCTGGAGTCATTGTGGATAGTTGTATGAAAACATCTGCTCAATGTGCTGCATCAGTCAAAAAAGCTAACAATGTTAGGAACCATTAGGAAAGGGATAGATAAGACAGAAAATATAATGTCCCTGTCTAAATCAACAGTATGCCCACATCTTGAATACTGCATGCAGTTGTGGTTACCCCCTCTTATTATAATAATAATAAATAATAAAAGGTTCAGAGAAGGGGAACAAAAATAATGAGGGGTACTGTAACTATGCTGGTTCTGGTGGGACCCAACTGAGAGTGCCAATTCAGGACAAATTGCTTAGAGCAGGGCAGTTACAGCCCAACGCTGTGTTTTTTCCACCTCTAAGACAAACTAAACCAGCCAGACAGAGAGGACTTCGGTTTTACCCCACTGGCTAACCACAAGCAATTCCCTTAGACGCGCCAGTTTCCCAGTATCACCACCAGTGCCACTCATTATGGGGATGAATGGTTGTGAAAACCAATACCCCAGTAAAAGAAAAAGGTTCTCCCTATCCCAAAGGACCAAGCCCCAGACACAGGTCAATATACAAATTAGATCTTGCCCTCAAATCATGCTGTTGCCAATCCTTTAGAATCTAAAGGTTTATTCATAAAAGGAAAAAGATAGATGAGAGCTAGAATTGGTTAAATGAAATCCATTACATATAGTAATGGCAAAGTTCTTGGTTCAAGCTTGTAGCAGTGCTGGAATAAACTGCAGGTTCAAATCAAGTCTCTGGAGTACATCCACAGCTGGGATGGGTCATTCAGTCCTTTGTTCAAAGCTTCAGTTTGTAGCAAAGTCTCTCCAGAGGTATGAAGCAGGATTGAAGACAAGATGGAGATGAGGCATCAGCCTTTTATAGTCTCCTCCAGGTGTAAGAACACCTTTGTTCTTACTGTGGAAATTGCAGCAAAAATTGAGTTTGGAATCACATGGGCAAGTCACATGTCTATACATGACTCAGTTTTTACAGGCAGCAGCCATTGCTCACATGCTGCCAGGAAGACTTTTTATGTAGTTTGGAGTTTTCCAAAATCCATTGTCAGTTAAGTGTTTCTTGATTGACAAATGACTGCAAGAAGCTGGGACTGGATGACGGGATGGATCATTTGATAATTGCCCTCTTCTATTCATGCACTCTGATGCATCTGGCACTGGCCAGTGCCAGAAAAGAGGGTACAGGGCTAGCTGGATCGCTGGTCTGACCCAGTGTGTTCCTGTGTTCTTAAGGGAACAAAAGATTTAAGCAGTCGTCATATCAAACTGAAGTGTAATCTCTGTATTGTTGATACCTGGCATATTCAGAATGTTCCAAGTCTGTTCTTCAGAGTACTGCCTCTGTGTCTCCTTGTTGTCCTAGCACATCAACTCAAAATTCACTGGGAAGCAGTATCCGTGCACTCAGCATCTTCTTTGCTTGTCTGACATAAAAATAAATAAATTACAAGACTGATGCGAATAGTTGCTTGGTCCCTTCTGTCTACCTTAGGAGTAAGAATCTGGAACCCAGAGAGAGATTCCAGTCTTCTCTATTACTATTTAGTTTCCTAAACTCTAGTTCTGTGAAGTACATGTGGCCCCTTCACTTCTGGGGCTAGAAGATTGCAGGCTTACAGGCACTGAGGACGCTCCACTCCCCAGAAAGTGTATTCCTTACTGGAAATACCTCAGGTCTCCCCCACCTACTAAATGTAGTCATCTTAGAGTACCAGAACACTGCAGTTGCTTAGATGTCTGAATCAAAAAAAACCTAGAAGTTTATACTAAAACTGCTGAATAAGAATTCCTGTCTTTTTTTAAAAGTTGACATTCTGAATTCAGCTGTTCTGTCTTCTGTGATCTCTACCACTACAATGTTACAGTTCTACAATGCAGTGCATTGTAACAACCTCCTCTGCAGAATTTGAGTTAGAAATCTGGATCTTCAACTTTAAATTGGGGAATAGGATGGCTGCCTCTTTACACACTGATCTGTAATGCGGAGAAAAAGCTGCATGATCATGAGGGGGATCAGCTTGAGTGATGTGCTGAAGGTCTCATGTGGCCAGTACTAAAATATCTTTGGAATTTCTAAACATTATAGATGAGTTTCCTTATGCAAAACATGTTGTAGCCAACACAGGGGAATTCTTTATTTTTAACTCTGTGATCAGTTACTATTTATCTGCTAAGACAAGGTCTAATAAAACAGTATCTTAAGCACAAGTGAATAGGACTTGATCACATGTATAAGGTGCAAGTAGAATAAAGTCATGTGTACTTCGTGAAACTGGCTGTGCTAAAACACCAAGCTGAAAACAATTGAGCCAGATCAGAAAGGAAGAACTTTATTCAGAAAAATGTGAATAATTGGAACCACATAACACCTACCTCGATGCCCCAAAAACCACAGTTGAGGAAGGAGGCCATACTGTTTACAAAACTGACCGGAGTTAGAGGGGAAGTGAAGGCAGCTTTTGGAAGTGTGTGGTGGGGGGAGAGGGGGGGAATGAGTGAAATGTAAGAAAGGGGAAGTAACGAATATAAATCAAAATTGGGAATTTAATTAATGAATTAATGAAGATTGAGGGAAGCCAAGGGCCACAAGGAGAAAACTATGACCACTGGTCCATTGCAGTGCTTGCACAGCCTCTTCTTCCCATAGGCAGAGGAGATCGAATATCTCCTGTCTACTCCAGACGCGCTTTGGTTTGGCACATGTGGTTGGCATTGTTAGTTGGGCAGTTGCTCACAACGACGAAGAGCTGCTAGCTGTGCTTGCCATGTTGGATAATCAGGAAAAGGCGTTCCAAAAATGTGGTGGGCTTTAAAGGGGAGAGGGAACTTCTGGTGTCCAGGACCTCTGGGCAGTGGAGTTTACATTTCAGTTAGGCATTGTGATACAGCTGCTGGAGGGCTCTTAGATTTGACATCAGTAACAGTGTGTACTCTAGTGCTGCATTGACTTCAGTACATCAACCCTGGCTCAATGCTGTTTTGGGAGGTGGTCTTACTGTGTGTGTGTAATGGGGATGTTTACGTCGGTGGGAGACGCATTTAAGTATAGAAACGTGCACAGCTAGGTCAACGCAAATTGGCTTACCTCGGCCTAACTTTATAGTGTAGACCTGGCTGAGTTTAAATAACTTGTGTTTTTGTCAAGTAGCATCCCAAGACTGCATACACTTCTCAAATCTTACTGGCTCCCGAAACCAATTTTAATTCTTACATCTGGTCCGTCAAGGTGGCTGTATACTAAATAAACTTCATATGAGTGTTTTATAACGTACAATGTTCAATGAAAAGCTGTTCATGTAATTTAAAATAAGTTCTATCAAACAGCGCAAGAAGTGTTTCTGCTTTCTCAGAACAACTCATGGACTGCATATTGGGATTGCGCAGCAGGGCTGCTTAGCCCTTCGTAAGTGGGTCAGTAATCTAGAGCAGAGGCTGAATAAGTGCAGAGTTCCTTGTGATGCTAGCCACCTAGTAATTTGTGGTTAGCTGGCTGAATACTCCAAACAAATCAGTGGGATTTTAAGCTTAAGGAAACAGTAGGTATTAAATGTTGCCACCTGTGATCTTTGTTTTCTAAAATCCATAAGCATGTTCTGCTTTCAAGAATTCGGTTTACAAATATGCCTGGGCTTGGCAGTTTTAAAGTAATGTCAGACAGCACAATGTAGTATCAACAGTAGTAACTGTACAAATGTGTAGTGCAAGAGGATGAATTTTATATGGAATTCTTATGAAGAAGCAGTTTCTTCCTGGTATTCAGAAAGGCTTTTTAAGTGACACGGGTAATTTTGAAACCAGTGCCATAAGAATGGCCCTACTGGGTCTGACCAAAGGTCTATCTAGCCCAGTATCTTCGGACAGTGCCAGGTGCCCCAGAAAGAATGAACAGAACAGGTAATCATAAAGTGATCTATCCCCTGTCGCTCATTCCCAGCTTCTGGCAAACAGAGGCTAGGGACACCATTTCTGCTCATCTTGGCTAATAGCGGACTCCTAGAGTGAGAGCCTATGTCGTAGTCTATTCATGTGGAGAAGTGTCTGGAGCAAGCAGTGATGGTGTGTGATAAAATCATAGCCTTACTACTTTAGTCCATTTCAGTGCAGGTGTGGGGGAAGCCCTAGTCAGGGAAAGATCATGTCTCTGGATGGGGATGGCTGGAGAGTGAGACCAGAGGGGCATGGAAGAATACACGCAGCTGATGAACAAGCCCCTCCTGGCCTCTAGGGGTGGGTGGAGAGATGCATGGCTAGCAAATGAGCCCCTCTGGGCCTGGGGGAGGAATATACATGCAGCTGGTGAGTGAGCCCCCCCTTGCACTGGGGGAGAGGGAGTGGAGAGACACACAGCTGGCAAGCAAGCCCACCCTGGCCCATTGCAGTCGGAGAGAAGACAATTCTGGCTGGGGAGAAGAGGCTAGTGCAGAACAAGTGTGGCTGGTGAATGAGCCCACCTTGGCTCTGGGGAGGGAGTTGGTACGGAACATGCGCTGATAAAGCATTATGCGCTAGATTGCAGCTTTACTCAAGTTTAGCACATTTTTTTTGTCTCCCCATCCTAATCTCCCATCTACAGAGGGGCAGAAGTGCCAAAATAGAGGGGCGCTGCAACAATGTGGGCCATGTTGCAATGCCCAGAGCTGGGACCACAGGAGCTGATGCTGCAGGGGTCATAGACTTTTTTTAAAAATTAACGATTACTATGAACATGCCAAAATTGTAGCCTTACTGATTAGTGAAATATTCATATATGAGCAAGGGCAGAGTTGGATTTGGCAAGGAAGAATAGTCTTTACAATTAAACAAGTAATTCAGAACTGCCATGTTAGAGCCAACAAACCTTGTGGAAGAGGAACTTCTGGTTCTGAGTGCCAACTTGTTCACATTATGGTGAAGAAGCATACTTATAACAGGCTTAGTTTTAGTGACTTCACAACTTTTACAGCCTTAAAGTGCCTCTTTTTACATCTTCTAGCACTCTTGTGTTCAGTTCACTAGGAAGCTTCGTCAGCCAAGTGGTCAGATGGCATGGGATCCCATAGGCTGGATTCTAGTCACAGGGGTGCTATTGTCATGTCCGTTTAGGTACCATGAGTGCAAATGAGTCTACAGAAAGTACTAAGGCTTGTAACTGGGGTAATAGTTTACCCCCTGTATCTTGATAGTGTTAAGGTTATTTCAAAATCTAATGTGACCAACAAAGTCAAAACAGTCATCCGTTCTGTCCCCACCCACTTCGTCACCTGACAAATTCATGACATGATGTAAATGTCTGAAGACAGTAATTTAGAAGAATTCAGGAGAGCCAGTGGCTCTCATTACAACTAGATGACGCTACTAACACACACCTTCTGCCTAATTTAAGATTTGTTGAGAAGGAAAATTTGACCGATGAGGACTTCGTGTATTGTCCACTGATAGGATGCATTTTGGGAAGGAATCTTTGGAGCCTTCCAACAATCTGTTCTTGCTGCTAGACTAGACAGGCACATCAGTGATGCCAGCAGTGGTGTTTGGAGAACTTTAACATAAAGCGGACACAGAAAACGTTGGGTACCCAATTGCAGCAAAATGGCCAGTTACATGGCAAAAATATTGAATTATATGGTATTTGTGTGTGATATGCCACTTTCCATGGTTGCAGAATTACATAATCCACAGGGCCTTGATTGACATGAATAGAGCACTTTTTTGGATCTGTTTCTGGCTTTTTTCCGGATTCGGGTGAGGCACCATTGCATTGGTTTACGATCAGCTGATGTCTGATCATTTTTATCAGTGAAGAGAATTTCAAACAATCTTTTCCCTTTAAATTTAAGCATAAGAAAGGGAGCAGGGTGGTCACATCTCTCCCCCCCACAAACAACCTTTTCAGTATCCTCTGGGGGCGTCATTACACACCGATTGAAAACATACACTCCAAACTGCACTGTAGATTACATGTTGCTGGGTGACATCTCTGACCCAATGCACCCCTATATTCACACCCCACACACTATTGTAATATTTATACAAAATATACCTTATGCAGTATCATTTGAAAATGTATACCTTCCTGGTCAATAATATCATGTTGCTACATACATTTCACCATGTGTAAAGTTATGAACATAAGCTGAAACTATGACTGATATGTGGTTACCAGACAAGTCTGGGGAGTGGATAAACCTGTTTCTCAAAAGACTAAGGACAAACTGAGACCTCTAATCAGGTGTCATCAAAGTCGATAGGCAATCACCAGTCAAGTGGCCATTCTTTGGCAAAGGGGTGGGGTGGGGGCAGTAACAGATCAATCTGCATTTTAGGGAGCAGCATGGAACCTCTTTCACTACATGACTCCAACCTCACAGCAGGAATTAACTTTATCTAGGGGTAACCTTCAGGAAAATGCATTTCAAAGGGTGACTGGACCATAAAATGAGGGCAAAAACACCCCCTCCCCCCAAGATAGTCTTTCACCTAAGAAGACAAAGGAAGGAGCCATTTGACTTTGGGTGCAAATCCTGAATTGAGAATTGGGTCAGTTGCTGGGAACCTGTAGTAAGAATTTTACTTTGAACCAAGTTTAGTTTGTGTTAGAAGGTGTCTTATCTTTATTTCTCTAGTAACCATTTCTGACTTTAGTGCCTTGTACTCGCTTAAAGCCTTATACTTGTACTCACCTAAAACCTATTTGTAGTTAAATAAACTTGTTATGCTTGAATCAAAACTAATCCAGTGTTGTCTTTAAACTGAACTGTGTGTAACTCCATTTAAAGTAGCAAACTGTTGTACATTGACTCTTCACAGGGGCAACAGACTTTAAAATATCTGAACAGTCCAGGAAAGGGCTGGACAACGCATAACACATTTTGCCGGGGCAAAAATTCAGGACTAGGAGTGTGTTGGGGTCACCCTGCAAGTGACAACCAAGGCTGGTAGAAGCCAGAGTCACTGGAGTATGATGGCAGGCTGCAGCTATACACA
Source organism: Trachemys scripta elegans (assembly GCF_013100865.1). NCBI lineage: Eukaryota > Metazoa > Chordata > Testudines > Emydidae > Trachemys > Trachemys scripta. The sequence continues at coordinate 11,802,329 of NC_048303.1, read as the reverse complement.
GACACTTGGAATGTGAACTGCATGCTTGTTGACTGTTTGAGCAGCCCAGGTTGAGAGCTACAGCAGCAAAGCATTGAGAGGCACCCCATGTTGCAGGGCAGATGGTGACACAACCCTTCTCTGGTCCGGATTGTACCTCAGCGTGTGACAACATCTATAAATGCTGAAAAAACAAAAAACAGGAGTACTTGTGGCACCTTAGAGACTAACAAACTTGTCTCTAAGGTGCCACAAGTACTCCTGTTTTTTTTTTTTTTTTTTTTTGCGGATACAGACTAACACGGCTGCTACTCTGAAACCTATAAATGCTGAGTAGACTGCATAGAGGTCCTACCTATATCAGGTTTTGCCTTCTAATCTGCGGGAAGCTTAAATTCTGAACTTAAGTGACCATTATGGATCTGTTGGGGAGAAGATGCTTAGAAAGAAGCCTAAGCAGTTGCAGTTTGGAAGGCTGTAAAGAAGCTTGCATGCACCCTTGCATGTCAAAGCTATTTAAGTTTTGTTGTGTTTATGAAACTTCCTCTATCTCAGAACCGAGACTCTTAAACTAAGAAACTGCAGTAGAAATTTTGGTATAGAGGAGTCTCAAGGGGTTGATATGCTAGTTAGGAACTTACTGAGAGAACAGGAGCTTAAACAGGTTAAAATGAAGTGAAAATAACCACATGGGAAAATAATTAACATAGCTGGCACTAAAATCCCCAAACTGTAACTTTCCAATGGCTTCCTGAAGTATGAGGGTCCTTAAGTTTCCCAATGCTCTTGTCATCGGAAACTGGCTTTTTATAAAAGCTGCAAAATGGCTCTGTTGCAACATTCTTTCAACAAAATACTATGTTTGGGGTATGCTGCCATTGCAAATGTGCCAAAACATGTTGGGAGGATAAAAAGCATCTGGAATTGGGACTACAGTATAGACTTTCATATGTATGTTGCTACGGCTAGCTTCGTATGTCAACCTTTTGGTCTTTTTCACAGCCCTAGCTGAGCTCTCCCTTCTGGATGCTCACCAGGGTGCTGTATTTGGGTTCCAACACACTGCATCCATATGTTTTCTGCTTCCTGAGTCTGAGCAGAATCCAGACATTTGCCTCTGCCTTTTAGGCGCATGCTCAGGGTATGTCTACTCTGCAGTTAGACACTCATGCTTGGCCTGTGCCAGCTGACTCAGGCTTACGGGGCTTGGGCTAAAGGGCTGTTTAATTGTGGTGTAGACATTTGGGCTTTGGCTGAAGCTTGGGCTCTAGGACCCTACAAAGTACAGGGAGGGGGCAGTCCTAGAGCCTGGGCTCCAGCATGAGCTCAGACGTCTACATTGCATTTAAACAGCCCCTTAGCCCAAGTCTCACAAGCCTGAATTGGCTGGTTCTTGCCAGCTGAGTCTAATTGCAATGTATACATACCCTCAGGGTGCAATTCCACTTTTGTAACACCCCTTTTTTGAACTGAGACCTGCCCCTCCCCATTCCAGCTGCCTAGACCTTGTGACTAGCCCTGCTTCCATTTCGTATAGACAACCCTCTATTGTCACTACCTGCTGGAATTTCAGTCTAAGGTGGAAGTGTGTTTTTAAAAAAAAAAAACAGCAGAGAAGGCTCCACAATCAAAGTGGAGTTTGTAGTCTGCTACAGGTACATAGTTAATAAGCAAAATCCATAAGTTGTACATAGTTCCCCAGTCATCACATCCCTCTATTGCAGTCATTCCTAATATTCAACCACTTTTTCCCCATGGTACAGCTAAACATGGCCCTTGGTGTTCCCTTGCAGGCTGGATAGATTGAACAGGAGGCATAAGTAGATACCACTAAATGTTAAAGTTCAAAACTGCATCTGGGGGATCCTTGGTGCTGACCTGAAGTAATTTACGCTGGCATCAATATCTGCAATCTGCTCTGCCTTCCTCTCTTACACTACTTTTTTTGTTTGTTTCTAAATTTTTAGTGGACACATAGGAGGGGGCAAGGATGTGTTTGGTGCCCAAAGCTTAGAGAATGGGAACACCTGGTATTAAAGTTTGTTAATCCAGATAGGCAAAAACTTCATTAAAGGAATGCCATCTTTTCTATCAATTGCGTCTTTTGGTTTCCTATCTTCTGCCCTGCTTCTCTGCCAAGGCAACCAGTCACATTATATGTAGTCCAAAGTTGGGTGTTTGATCTCCATTATGCATACCTCTCATTCATTGGAATGTTAGTGCTTACAGACAGGTGTGTAACAGTGTTCCTGCAGCGGGATATTAGTGTCTCATGCCATGTTCATTTTATCTTCCTCAATCATTCACTATTGTAATTGCAGCTTTTGAATATGTATTTTAATTTCCTTTGTTTTTCTGTACACCTCTTGATGTATTTGCCAAATACCTGTCTGGGCCACTTTATAATAGGGCTTTCAGCCTGATGAAACAAAGCAGAGGGTATATGGATTGAGGAATTGGACTTCACAGTGCAGTAGTCAAACCATGCATCCTTAGATGGTGAATTGTAAAGTTGTAGTTTCTTATAAGCAGACGCAAAAGCATTTTTATTGTAACAGCTGTTAGAAATAAAGTAATGCTGTCTGCTTAGAGGTATTCTTTCCTTTTGGTTCTGTGCAAGGCTATGGTTGCAGTTAACGTTCTAATCTTGTCTGTTGGCTGGAACTGTTGAATCCTCTATTAAGGGACCATTACAGTTTAGGTTACAGCATCGTGTAACATCACTGTTCAGGCAGTCCTGCAAAAAAAGGAAATCTTAGTGTTAAAAAAATCAGAAGTCTGAAGTCTGCCAATTTTAAGATCCTGCTATTCAGGAAGTCATGTGATTTAACCACAGCATCTGCTACAGTGTTCACAGATTCAAAGGCCAGAAGGGCTAGTGTAGTCATCTAGTCCAGTGGTTCTCAGCCTTTCCAGATGACTGTACCCCTTTCAGGAGTCTGATTTGTCTTGCATACCCCAGAGTTTCACCTCACTTAAACTCCTTGCTTACAAAATCAGATATAAAAAGACACGTGTCACAGCGCACACTTACTGAAATTGCTTACTTTTCATTTTTACCATATGATTATAACATAAATTGAATTTAAATATATTAACACTTCAGAATATAGTCTATAGACCAGCATAAATAAGTTCATTATCTGTATGAAATTTTAGTTTTTAGGGACTTCGCTAGTGCTTTTTATGTAGCCTGTTGTAAAACAAGGCAAATATCTAGTTGAGTTGATGTACCCCCAAGGGTACATGTATCCCTGGTTGAGAACCACTGGTCTAGTCCGACCTCCTGTGTAATGCAGGACATAGAGCTTCCCCAAATTGGTGTACTAAGCAGGGAAGAAGGCATTGGCATGTCAGTTAAAACTTACTTGCATGCAAATATATATTAAATCTATGAACTAGTATTTAGCTGTCATACCTTGCACTATGCACAAAAAAGCTTGTATTTTGAGTCCGTGGGAAGCAAGGATCTGATATTTCATAGTAAAAGATTAGGCCATTTTTCTGCCTCAGAGATGAAGTACCAGTTCCTGTTTCTTTAACAAAGAAGCTTTGAAGTATTGCTATTTCTGCCTCATATGACTGGGAGTTGCTGGTAAAGGGAGGAGTCTCCTATTTAAAGAACCCAAAACTCTTTCACAGACTTGGAACAGGTGATAATCTTCACCTGGGAGATGAGAGGATCGACAGTATTTTACATTAGTAAGAAAGAAAAGAGGGTGTTCAGAGATAGGAGAAACACAACTACATTTGGTATCTGTTTAGCTAACAAGATGGCCTACTGAAAATATAAAGGAATTGCCAGTGTCTTCCTATACAAGGAAATGCTTGGAAGTAGCTAGGTATAAAAATGCATCACAGATCCCCCTCTGATGCAGTAACTGCTTGTGATTCCATTAGTGGCAAGTGTCTTCTGAGTTGTAGCAGATGCCAGTGAAGGAGTTGTACTGTAGCCAGGAAGAAGCGTAGATGCAGCTTCAAGCTACGACTAATACAAGGTCAGTTTGTCACTCAGCAGCGGTCTACTGTGCTTTAAAGCCCATACTGGAGCCCCAAATTACCCCATAAATAACACTTGGTTATTTTGATGCAATTTGGGATTGAAAATAAGGATCCAATATGCATCTACACTGAATCTGTATCTATATCTCAACCATGCACTTAGTCTGATGTGTTTTTACACTAGTGTCTTCATAAGAATCCTGTCTACTACTCTGCCATGAAAACCAGATCATCAGATTTTCACGATACCATGGCAAAAACTCTTGAGCACCATCTACGATAATGTGTTTGCTTTCATTTGTATGGATGCATTGAAAAATGTTAGTGTGTGTCATCAACCCTGTACATGCACGTTAGAGCTAGTCTACACTAGAAGTGCTACATCGGCATAGCTGCACTGATGCTTACTGTAGTGCATCTGATAGACTCTCTGCTGGTGGGAGAGAGCTCTCCTGTTGGCATAATAAATCCACCTCTGTGTCAGCAGGAGAAGCTCTCCTGCCACTGTAGCCCTGTCCACACTGGCGCTTAAGTCGGTGTAACTTGTGTTGCTGAGGGGGGTGGCTTATTCACACCTCTGAGCAATGTAAGTTATACTGAACTAAGTGGTAATGTAGACCTGGCCTCAAGTCAAAAAAGAGCTCTAGTGTAAACAAGGCACTGGTATTTTTAGGGCTGTCAAACTATTAAAATAAGTTTCTCTATTAATCGCACGATTAATCGCAGTTAATCAAATACCATTTATTTAAATAGTTTTGGATATTTTCTACATTTTCAAATATATTGACTTAAATTACAACACAAAATGCGAAGTGTGGTGCTCACTTTATATTTTTGATTACAAGTGCAAACATTTGTAATAAAAATATAGTAGTATCTTTCAGTTCACCTAATACAAGTACTGTAGTGCAATCTCTTTATCATGAAAGTTGAACTTACTTTTTGTACATAATTCTATATTTGTAACTGCATTCAAATATAAAACTATGTAAAACTTTAGAGCCTACAAGTCCACTCAGTCCTACTTCTTGTTCAGCCAATTTCTCAGCCAAACAAGCATTACAAGTTTGCAGGAGATAATGCTGCCCGGTTTTTGTTTACAATGTCACCTGAAAGTTTGTATGGCACCGTTGTAGCCGGCATTGCAAGATATTTATGTGCCAGATGCACTAAAGATTCATATGTCCCTTCATGCTTAAACCACCATTCCAAAGGATGTGTGACCATGTTGATAATGGGTTCTGCTCAATAACCATCCAAAGCAGTGCAGACCGATGCATGTTCATTTTCATCATCTGAGTCAGATGCCACTAGCAGAAGGTTGATTTTTCTTTTTTGGTGGTTTGGTTTCTGTTTCCACATCGGAGTGTTGCTCTTTTAAGACTTCTAAAAGCATTCTCTACACCTTGTCCCTCTGATTTTTGGAAGGCACTTCAGATTCTTAAATGTTGGGTTGAGTGATGTAGCTATCTTCAGAAATCTCACATTGGTACCTTCTTTGCGTTTTTGTAAAAACTGCAGTGAAAGTATTCTTAAGAACAACGTGCTGGGTTGTTCCGAGACTGCTAGGACATGAAATATATGGCAGAATGTGGGTAAAACAGTAGGGGACATACAGTTCTCCCCCAAAGAGTTCAGTCATAAATTTAATAAATGCATTTTATTTATTTATTTTAAACAAGCGTCATCCTCATGGAAATACCACCTCCGGAATGGTGGCCGAAGCATGAAGGGGCATACAAATGTTCAGCATATCTGGCACATAAATACCTTGCAATGCCGGCTACAAAAGTGCTATGCGAACGCCTAGTCTCACTTTCAGGAAACATTTGTAAATAACAAGCGGACAGCATTATCTCCTGTAAATGTAAACAAACTTGTTTGTCTTAGTGATTGGCTGAATAAGTAGGACTGACTGGACATGTATGCTCTAAAGTTCTACATCGTTTTGTTTTTGAGTGCAGTTATGTAACAAAAAATCTACATTGGTAAGTTGCACTTTCACAACAAAGATTGCAGTAATTGTATGAGGTGAATTGAAAAATACTATTTCTTTTGTTCACCATTTTTAAAAGTGTAATAAAAAATAATATAAAGTGAGCACTGTCTACTTCGTATATTGGGTAACAGAAATCAATATATTTGAAAATGTAGAAAAACATCAAATTATTTAATACATTTTAGGGCTGTTTAATTGCAGTTAACACACGATTAACTCAAATTAATTAATTTTTAATTGCGATTAATCTGTTTTAATTGCACTGTTAAACAATACAATACCAATTGAAATTTATTAAATATTTTTGATCTTTTTCTACGTTTTCATATAGATTGTATTCTTTGTTGCAATTGAAATCAAAATGCATATTTTTGATTATCATTTTTACAATGCAAATATTTATAAACAAAGATTTTTCAATTCACCTCATACAAGTACTGTAGTGCAATCTCTTTATCATGAAAGTGCAACTTACAAATGTATATTTTTTGTTACATTGTTTTGGTTTTGAGTGCAGTTATGTATGCTCTGAAGTTTTACATATCCACTCAGTCCTCCTCCTTGTTCAGTCAATCGATAAATAAGTTTGTTTACATTTACAAAAGATAATGCTGCCCTCTTACCTAAGAACATAATGGCCTGGGTCAGACCAAAGGTCCATTTAGCCCAGTATCCTGTCTTCCGACAGTGGCTAATTCCAGGTGCCCCAGAGGGAATTAACAGAACAGGTAATCACCAAGTGATCCATTTTCTGTCGCTCATTCCCAGCTTCTGGCAAACAGAGGCTAGGGACACCATTTCTGCCATCCTCTCAATGAACTTACCTAGTTCTTCTTTGAATCCTGTTATAGTCTTGGCCTTCACAACATCCTCTGGCGAAGAGTTCCACAAGTTGAGTGTGCGTTGTCTGAAGAAATACTTCCTTTTGTCTTAATTTCATTTGGTGACCCCTTGTTCTTGTGTTATGAGAAGGAGTGAATAACACTTCCTTATTTACTTTCTCCACACCAATCATGATTTTATAGACCTCTGTCATATCCTCCCTTAGTCATCTCTTTTCCAAGCTGAAAAGTCCCAGTCTTATTAATCTCTCCTCGTATGGAAGCTGTTCCATACCCCTAATCTTTTTTGTTGCCTTTTTCTGAACCTTTTTCCAATTCCAATACATCCTTTTTCAGTGGGGCGACATCATCTGCACACAGTATTCAAAATGTGGGCGTACCATGGATTTATATAAAGGCAATGTAATATTTTGTCTTATTATCCATCCCTTTCTTAATGATGCCCCATATTCTGTTCGCTTTTTTGACTGCTGCTGCACATCGAGTGGATGTTTTTAGAGAACTATCCACAGTGACTCCAAGATCTTTATTGAGCGGTAACAGTGAATTTAGACACCATCTTTTTATATGTATAATTGGGATTATGTTCTCCAATGTGCATTACTTTGCATTTATCAACATTGACTTTCATCTGCTATTTTGTTGCCGAGTCATCTAGTTTTGAGAGAGCTTTTTGTAGCTCTTGGCAGTCTGCCTGGGACTTAACTATCTTGAGTAGTTTTGTATCCATCTGCAAATTTTGCCACCTCACTTTTTACCCCTTTTTCCAGATCATTTATGAATATGTTGACTAGGACTGGGCCCAGTACAGACCCTTCGGGGACACCACTATTTAGTGCTCTCCATTCTGAAAACTGACCATTTATTCCTACCCTTTGTTTCCTATCTTGTAACCAGTTACCAGTCAATGAGAGGACCTTTCCTCTTGTCCCATGACAGCTTACTTTGCCTTTGGAGGGGGACCTTGTCAAAGGCTTTCTGAAAATCTAAGTACACTATATCCATTGGATCCCCCTTGTCCACATGCTTGTTGATCCTCCTCAAAGAATTCTAATAAATTGGTGAGGCATGATTTCCCTTTAGAAAAACCATGTTGACTCTTCCCCAACAAGTTATGTTCATCTATTTGTCTGACAATTTTGTTCTTTAGTAGAGTTTCAACCAGTTTGCCCAGTAGTGAAGTCAGGCTTACTGGCCTGTAATTGCTGGGATCACCTCAGCCGTGAAGACCGCTGCAAAGAATTCATTTAGTTTCTCTGCAATGGCCTTATCTTGAGTGCTCATTTAGCATCTCAATTGTCCAGCGGCCCCTCTGGTTGATTACCAGGCTTTCTGCTTATGATGTACTTAAAATTTTTTGCTATTACTACTTGTGTCTTTGGCTAGCCGTTCTTCAAATAATTTTTTTGGTTTTCCTAACTATATTTTCACACTTCATTTGCCAGAGTTTGTTTATGCTCCTTTCTATTTTCCATATTAAGATATAAAGTCCACTTTTGAAAGGATTCCTTTTATGCCTCTCACTGGTTCTTTTACTTTGTTTACTCTTCCTCTTATTTATAGTGTCACCAGAAAGTGAGAACTGGCATTTGCATGACACTTTCGTAGCTTGCATTGCAAGGTATTTATGCCATATATGCTAAACATTCATATGCCCTTTCATGCTTCGGCCACCATTCCAGAGGACATGCTTCCATGCTGATGACTCATTTAAAAAAACGTGTTAATTAAATTTGTGCCTGAACTCCTTGGGGGGAGAATTGTATGTCCCCTGCTCTGTTGTACCCGAGTTCTGCCGTATATTCCCTGTTATAGCAGTCTCGGATGATGACCCAGCACATGTTGTTCATTTTAAGAATACTTTCACTGCAGATTTGACAAAATGCAAAGGTACCAATGTGAGATTTCTGAAGATAGCTACATCACTCGACCCAAGGTTTAAGAATCTGAAGTGCCTTCCAAAATCTGAGAGGGATGAGGTGTAGAGCATGCTTTCAGAAGTCTTAAAAGAGCAACACTCCAATGCGGAAACTACAGAAACCAAACCCCCAAAAAAGAAAATCAACCTTCCGCTAGTGGCATCAGACTCAGATAATGAAAACAAAAATGCGTCAGTCTGCACTGCTTTGGATTGTTATTGAGCAGAACCCGTCATCAGTATAGATACACATCCTCTGGAATGGTGGTTTAAGCATGAAGGGACATATGAATCTTTAGTGCATCTGGCACATAAATCTCTTGCAATGCCGGCTACAACAGTGCCATGTGAATGGCTGTTCTCACTTTCAGGTGACATTGTAAACAAAAAGCGGGCAGCATTATCTCCTGCAAACTTGTAATGCTTGTTAGGCTGAGCAATTGACTGAACAAGTAGGACTGAGTGGACTTGTAGGCTCTAAAGTTTTACATTGTTTTATTTTTGAATGCAGTTATTTTTTGTACATAATTCTACATTTGTAAGTTCAACTTTCATGATAGAGATTGCACTACAGTACTTGTATTAGGTGAATTGAAAAAAATATTATTTTTTTTACAGAGCGAACACTTGTAATCAAAAATAAATATAAAGTGAGCACTGTACACTTTGTATTCTGTGTAATTGAAAACAATATATCTGAAAATGTAGAAAACATCCAAAAATACTTAAATAAATGGTATTCTATTATTGGTTAACGATGCAATTAATCACAGTATTTTTTTAATTACTTGACAGCCCTAATTTCAATTGATATTCTATTGTTTAACAGTGTGATTAAAACTGCAGTTATATTTGGGTTTCTTGAGTTAATCACGTGAGCTCACTGTGATTGACAGCTGTAGTATTTTTACCACTGGGGAAATACTGGAAAGACACCAATTACTCTGGCCTAACTGTGCTTTTGACAATCTTCCCCACTATCTAATTTTGCTCATAGCAAACTTAGAGTACTGACTGTGAGCTGCCTTTATATTTTTTTTACTACAATGTTTTGTCTACTACTTGCTACCATTGCTTTAGTTGCAATGTTCACTGAGGGAAAACTTTAAAGTTCATTGAATGCAGGGACTGAGTCCTACCATCCTTAATCTGTTTTCCTGTCATTCAGCATTGTGTGAAAGAGATCAACAGGATGTAAAAGAACAATTATGAGCTGTAGTGAGTTCACACCTCATTATATGTTTATTAGTTGTATCAGAAGAATACATCATGGTAATGTGACTTTAGAGTTCATGCAGAAGCCCATCCAAAAAATGTGTACAGGTTTCTTTTTAAAAAAAAGAGAGAGAGACGAATATATTTCAGTACCCCTTTAAGGGCACAAGTAGTTGTTTCTAGTGTAGGTTTTGTGTTAATCTGTGAAGTGTTTGCCTTTTAATTGTAGAAATGAGAATCAGGGTAATTTATGATTAACCAGAGCTCAGCAGGCCCCCCGGGCAACTCTTCTCTTCTCCCCCTCCCCCCACTTCCTTGTCTTTTCCCTGTCCCCTGGCAAGATCAGAAGTGGGAAGTCGGAGCCTGACACTGCAGGTCTGTTGTTGCTGTGGCTGGTGCCATGGAATAGGCGTCTATAGAGCTCCCCCATCTCCTGTTGCTGGTGCCTGGGGCTGCTCATGCAGCGAAACCCCTCACTGCACATAGCCCTTTGTTACCTCCTCCGTGCACTCTGAGCTTCATCCCTCATTGTACATAGCCCCTAGCTATCCCCAACCTGTGCTCTGAGTAGCTTTGAATCTTTTTTGAGCCACTTGAGTTATAATTTTGGTTGCAGACCACCCCCCAGCACAAGCAGGCTGGGTGGCCTGCTGAGGTGAGCCAGGGGTGGAAGGGCCACTCCCTCCCCAGGCCCTGTTGTGCAGAGCTGTCCCAAGCCCCACCAGGCCCTAGCCCCAAAATAAAAGTCAAACTATACCTGTGCCCGAGCGCCAGTGCCCTGTGGGGCAGAAGGCCCGGAGCTTCAGAGAGCACGCCTTCCTCTGCCCCTCTGGGCTCTGGAGTTTTTATAAGATGAGGGTGGGTGGGTTCGAAAGAAAAAGGTTGAGATCGACTGTATTAGGAAATATAAGGTAATCTGAAATAAGGCATTTAGATCAAAATAAGTGCCCCAACAGGTGTTTTCACCAGTTTAGTTAAAACCACAAAAATTTGTCTAGGCCTAGGACTGTCATTGACCTCAGGTATTTATTTATCTCCACTTCCTTTTCCTTTAGAGGTGTGCCCTCCCCACACCCATACCAGCAAAGTTTAGTTTACATGAACTAATTATAATCCGTGACAGAGGCTTTTAAATCTTCTAAACTGGAAGAAGGTTGACTAAATGACACTTGGAATCTCTTTGCTTCAGCTGCTGATGGCCTTCCACTAAAATACAAAATCCAAGTCCCATTACTACCTGGTGTTACCCTGAAAAGGCAGAATCTATTCTGTAGGTTTAGCAAGGACTTTATTGAGCAGATTACTAAAATGCCACTTCTAAAAGGACTAACTGCTTTTCCAAAAAGTACAAATTGTTGTTGCTATCTTAAGCATTTACATGGTTCTCAGCACTATCATATCTGTAATTTACACTCTCCCCAACTCTGTGCGGTAAGAAAGTATTACCCTTACTTCTAGAACTGTGGAATTTGAAGAATAGACTTGATTGACTTGCCTAAGGCTACATTCGATGTCTATAGCAGAGCAGGAATTGAACCTAGATCTCTGAAGTCCAGTCCATGGTCTTAGCCTCAATGTCATCCTTCCTACCGTGACTTAGTACAGCTGGGGAGAAGAGTACAAAATTCCTCTGATTCTAGGATTGTCTGGTTGCTGGAAGTAAACTAAAATAGTCCTATGACATGTTCTTTCGGAAGCTACCAGCAGCTCCATAGGAACTGTCCTGGCTGTTAGTATCAGGGCACAGCGAATGTCCCTAGCTGATTGGAAAATGGGACTAGATATAGTGTCTCCTGTAGCAGGTCTATGCTACATGAAGTTAACCTTCTTATAAATAAAATGCTAATAAAAAGTTCATGACATCTGGCTAGGAAACATGAGATGAGAACATGAATTAAATTCATTGGATGAGGCATTTCAGGCCATTGCGGTCTCTTCTGTATTGCAGAAACTGTGTGAACTAACTACTGTTTAGTTCTCCTACCACTCATGTCAACACGCATGTTCCTAAAGGTATTGCTTTGAGGACCTGTAGTCCTTAACTGTTGTGTTGTACTTGATGTTAACTCTGGTGGGGCATTTAATCTCCCCACTACTGTTCCACAGTACAGTGCTCACTGCTTAAGGCAACCTCTCTAATTTACTTTCTGTTCTGCACCGGCTTCATTTCGACCTGAGGCCACTTAACTGTACAAATATCACTGCATGCCCCGTGAAGCTCAGTTGCATGCTGTTTTCAGAGATGGACTCTCTGGGTTGGCACCCGTTACTGGTGTTAGCTGGGACATCACATAACCGAAGATACATGCAGATGCTGGTGGCTGTTATGGAAAAACTATTTCACTAGGAAGGTGGTTGAGCACTGGAATTGGGTTACCTAGGGAAGTAGTGGAATCTCCATTTTCAGAGGTTTTTAAGGCCTGGTTTGACAAAGCCCTGGCTGGGATGATTTAGTGGGTGTTGGTCCTGCTTTGAGCAGGGGGTTGGATTAGATGACCTCCTGAGGTCTTTTCCAACCCTAATTTTCTATGATTCTGTGGGAAACTAGGAGGTCCAAGCCCAGCTGAACTGTCATTTGCAACACTTTCTCATATGAACAGCTGGCTGAGATGTTACTTGGAGTGACGAGCAGTAACAGGATTTAAAGACTGAAGATTCAGTATGATAAGATTGGGACAATAACAGTAGTTCTAACTTGTTACCCACACAATTCTTTGACTCTCTCACTCTAGGGGCGGGCACCTACCCTTACCCTGTTCCTAGGGCTCAGGTGTAACCCTGTTAATTTAGGCACCCACCCTTGCCGTTCCATGGGCTCGGGGCATAACCTGACTCTCTCTGGATTTGTGTGGTCTTTTACCAGTGAAAGAGCCTTACACAGTAATATCCTATTTAACCTCTATTTATTAACAATTACCAAAAAACAAGAATGCATACACTAAATATACAGTGCTCACCACTCCTATTAAAGCAGATTAACTTTTCTTGAGGGCCAGTCAGGATCAGGGGGACTCCAGTTTCTGCGGGGTGTCATTGGCAGCGTGTTGAGGTCTGGCAGCTCTGATCTTGGGGCTGTGTCCTGGAGTTGGTTCCCAATAACTTCCTTTTGGACCCCAGTTTATATTGTGAAATTTGAGTCCTGCTTAGCTGTAGCTTAGCCAATCATTTTACTAACCAATCCTAACATATTGTAACCAAATTCTCTAACCTAATCATACCCCACCACCTTAATTAATTATGTAATAGACAGAAACAATCAAAGAACCAGACAAAGATCATAGAATATCAGGGTTGGGAGGGACCTCAGGAGGTCATCTAGTCCAACCCCCTGCTCAAAGCAGGACCAATCACCAGACAGGTTTTTGCCCCAGATCCCTAAATGGTTCTCTCAAGGATTGAACTCACAACCCTCCGTTTAGCAGGCTAATGCTCAAACCACTGAGCTATCCCTCCCCTTCTTACAAACAGTAGAGAAGTAGGGACCAGAAAGATAAAAACAATAAAGAAATGAGGATTTCCCAACCACAAACTATTGATAAGTGATTTCTTGCCAGACAGAATGCTATCAAACTCAGTTTTCTTTAACCATCTTAAGATGTTTCTTTATTTGGTGATGGTGGGCACTATTAGCACAGGATCACCTTCTTAACAGCCTTATATTACATTGTTTTGATGTAACTTAGATGGAATGTGAGGATGTGACTTCCTGCTTCCTCGCTCATGGCTGTTGCTCTTAATATGGCTGCAGACAAAGGCCTTAGGCCTTGCAATATGGCTACAGGAAAAGGCCTCGTCCTCTCAAGCTCAGGGCAGAAAAGGTGAGAGCTTGGACTCCATTTAGGACTAACTCTTCCACCCAGAGGTGCTTTTGGATAGCATGGAGGCACAATGGTAACTGACTCAGAGAACGCTGATGGACCAGAGAGTTAAGCTGGAGCAGGAGAGAGCACACATTGTGTGAGGATCTCAAGATCTACTTTCAGGTAGCAAGGATCAAGAGAGAGTGGCCTAGCTGTGTTGTCAAGGAGGAGTTTGGATACAAGGGTCCTTTACTCTGAGTACACAACTTTTTATGTAAGTGGGCTGACTTTTGCAGAGTGGTTTTGAGTAGTTGCTTCTTGAGTTCTTATGCTCTCAAGAGCTCCTTTAGTTCATAGTATTCTCCCCCTCCATCTCTGTCCCACAAGTGGCACCTATAGAACTCCTCCTCGTTCCATTCAGTCCCCGCTCCAGCCTGGCATACCCTATGGTGACCTCCCTTTCAGCTGTATGGATTGCTGAGCAATGACAGATAAACAGATTTTAAAAGGCATATTGAGATGAAGGGAAGGATTTATACTTAGTAACAACAATTTTATTTTCTAAAAATCAAACATATGGCAAGAAATTACACTGATCACTATGGACAAAGTATTTAGTACACCTCTACCCTGATATAACGCTGTCCTCAAGAGCCAAAAAATCTTACCGCGTAATAGGTGAAACTGCGTTATATCGAACTTGCTTTGATCCGCTGGAGCGCACAGCGCCCCCCCCCCCCCCACCACCCTCCCGGAGCGCTGCTTTACTGAGTTCTATCCAAATTCATGTTAATATAATTAGCATTCATCTGTTCTTCCAGGAATTAAATTTCATTATTTTGCTATTTAATGTATGAAAATAGGCCTAAACAGATTTTCCAGGCAAGTGATGTACAAATAAACCACGAATAAGAGCAATAATGACACTGCTTTATGCCTGTTGTCAGATGTGACTCAGGCTTCTGTAAATCTAGTAGGACACCAGTTGGTTATGGTTACTATCTTAGCTCAGCTCTTTGGAGTTATAGCAAACTCAAAGCAAGTTCTCCAGCACTGCAATCAAATTTTGGAGAAATGCACTAATACAGTAAGTACAGCAAACTAATCAGCTTTTCCATTACTCGGACAGTTGTTTGTCTTCCTCTCCCCCATTGATGGGCTCCTCTACAAAGATGTGTGAGGGTTCTGTTTGCTTGTAGCAAGTAACCTCTGTTAATTCAGATAAAGTGACAGCAACAAGCCTTATCTCCATTCTACTATTGCAGTAATCAAGCATTCCTATGTCCCAACTCATTACAACGAGTGTGAATTCTAATATCCTTACCATCTCTGGTCCAATGAACCCTTCAGGAAAGAGTAGAATGAGAACTTAAACAAGCTGTTACTTTCATTACTGTCTCCTAGTATTTAAAAGGATGGCTAGAGTACTACAATGGTTAACTGTTAACTTATTTTTCATTTCCATTGCTGCTCCTGCACTACAGATGACTCCGAATAGGTGTGGGGACAGGCAGACTGGATTAACACTGGTGGAAAGGCTCATGAACCTAATGTCTGGGAAAAGTAAAAGCCTGCAAGAACTGCTCTTGGGACATAAACATTGACTGGGTGTACAGGTTCAAGAAGAAACACAAAAGGAGGGTCACCTCCAAAGGATATGATAAGTTCAGGCATGAGCATAGGGAAATAATACAAGACTGTTTCAGGAACAAGAGAAATGCAAATGGCCAACACCATTCTGAAGTGAAATTTAACAAATAAGCATGCTTGGAAACTAATGACCCACATACTGGCCAGATGTATCACTGTAGTGTCTGTTCTCCTACTCAATACTGCCACTTCAACAGGCAGTATTGTCTCTAGCTGAACTGTCCCTACTCTCCCTCTCCCCTGCAGCCATTCCACTCCTCTGCAAGACTGTGACAAGGAAAGTGGAACCCAATTATGCCTTTCATGAACATTTAAGAGATCTACAGTCCATTGTAGTGTACTTAACTTATTTGATGTGGTAGTTGTCCTGCAACCTCATACATATATAACACTTCTTGAAAAGAGAGGCTCTGTGTAGCTTACACCTAAAGTGTGCTGTGTTCTAATACCAAAATCACCATATTCTTGCACCTCAACAAATCATACCTAAAGCATAAGATACAGAAATGCTTAAAACCATCAAGTCAAATGCTGCCATCACTTCAGTCTAACGATGGCATGGCATGCCATCAACTCGTGTTGATTTGAATTGTCACTTCTGATCATTTACTCCACACTCTCCTTACGGATTGCTATACATGATATTTAACAAGACATGTAATACCCAAGGAGAAATCTGACACAAATTGAACTATGACAATCACTGCCTCCGCCCAATGCCTCGCTGTCACTTACAGTTATGTCAGTCAACACTATGCTGACTGCAGGCTCTTCTAAAAGTAATAGTCAAGCTGCAGCAGCTTTTCTGTCCAGCTGTGCACAGGAAAGTCCTGTTCCCTCACTCCATAATTTGTAATCAGGAACTGATATTAAACTTGCCACTTGGTGGTGGTAATCTCGTAAAGCCCTAAAGGATAGTGGTAGGTTCATCACAATTTTTGCATGCTTCCGACTATTGATATGCTAAGAATTACTTCAGGTTTTTTTTTATCCTGCTGATTGCTCTTCCATATTCTCTTCTCCCTACTGACTTATTTCTGTTTGTTGCATTCTGTTGGTTATTTCTTCGGCTGGCTTCTAGTCTTTGACTCCTGTTTGGCTCAAATTTTATCTTGTGTCTTGCCATTTCATCACACTGTCCTTTATACTTTTTGTTTAGGGGTGTATCTACTCTCCAATTCTTATAACATGTCCAAGAAACCTCCATGCTAAGTTAATGGATTTTAACTTTACATTCTACTTGAACCGTTTCTGAAACCTCCTCCCCTTCTAAATTGTACGGTCATAGCACCAAACACTAGCATGAGCCTTCTTGCAGGATGCTTACTAGTTACTACTCAAACAAATTTCTGTGTTTACAGCCAGTGTATAGGCAGATACTTGAAGTTGCCCATTAGGTGTCTGAAAGTGCTTGTAATGTTCTATGCACTCTGCCAAATGAAAGGCAGTATATTCTGCCTTGAAATAAATGTTAAAATTGAGTTTTTGTTTTTAAAAATCCCTGAACACTGCACTTAGTCACTTTTTTCTTGATAGAGAGGTTGGTAGGGTAGACCCTACTAGAGTATTTGAATTAGGACCAGGGTTTGGAGCCAGATGCCCTACGTATGATCTGTACCATTCCAGAGCTTACATTGGAGTCTGTGGACTCTTTGGTAAGAGCTGCTTTGCCACCTAATACTAATTGCTCCTTCCTATATAGGTTATATCAAAATATATAGGTAATGCAAAATAGATTTCTGAAACATGATGTAGGGCAGTATCCCTGCCCACCTCACTGAATGACAAGAGGCCACTTTGCCCACCTTACCATTATAGGTCAAACCAACTGTCCTCTCCCGCTATCCATATTTGCAGGTAAATCATTCATTATATTCAAATCAGAAACTAATCTCTTCCAGTCCATTACCCTTCTACAAGTCCACTGATGCAAACTAGCAGTTGTTTCCCTATGTCCAGATTTAGGCAATACAGCCAATGAAAAGTTTTTTCTTACCTTTTTCTAGTTAGGCTCTTCCTTTACCCACTCCTCCTGCACTACATTCCCGGGAACCTTCCTCATTGAAAGAAGCAGCTTTAGCATTCTGCCGCAAATTTTTGGAAGCTTTACTGCAATTGTTGGCTCCATTTGGACAATTTCTAGCCCAGAATAGCTTCCTTTGGAACTCTAATCTCCTTTTAGGAGGAAATGAAATGGAAGGGCTGAAAGCACACTGGCTGTGGTAAGAAGCAACAGAGGGTCCTGTGGCACCTTTAAGACTAACAGAAGTATTGGGAGCATAAGCTTTCGTGGGTAAGAACCTCACTTCTTCAGATGCAAGTCATCTGAAGAAGTGAGGTTCTTACCCACGAAAGCTTATGCTCCCAATACTTCTGTTAGTCTTAAAGGTGCCACAGGACCCTCTGTTGCTTTTTACAGATTCAGACTAACACGGCTACCCCTCTGATACTTGGCTGTGGTAGTAGAATGAGGGTCACACTTAAAGAATCTCACTGTGCTGGTCACTGTCACTTTTGGTAGTCAGAGAAAGAGGCAGCTTGCAGATCCAGCATTTGCAGCTCACTCTGTGGAAAGGTTTGGGCATCCAAAGATCCCCAGCAGAAGCATGTATTTAAATTCTGAGTTAAAGAAGGGAGATCTTGAACTGAACCACAACTGTCCTGTGGTCAGTTCAGAGGTTTGGGTATACAGGACCAAATTGTCCATGATGTTGTTTTCTGGCTTAACCAGATATTTGTCAGGGCTTTGTCCTTTTCCCTGAAAATTCCCCACTTACCCAAAATAATATGTTAATACAAGGAATATTCCAACTCCAGAGGGTCTGCTTTCTCTTTCCAGGGAATGACTTTCCCTTCCTCCTAACTCCAGGAGCCTTAGGACTTAAGGGCTGTCGTGCAACTCAACTTGGCTAGCCTCCCTTCATGATGGAGATTCTCAGTTGCATCTGATGCAGAAGCAGCACTCCCAGTTTCTTCAAGGAGGACTTTCCATGAAGACTAAAAGACGTATTTGGCAATTCTCTAAAATCCAGCCAGTTTAAAAATCATGAGGACACCAGCTCAGCTTCTGCCTGTTTACAGCTACATTTCTGATGAAGGGCGACTATACAAGGCCCTATCAAAACTCTCCTGTAAGCGGTTATACCACTATAGCCCCCGGTGTGGATATTTGTATTAAGGTACAAGAGTGCCTTTTTTTTTTTCCATTTAGCTTAAACTCCTTCCCAAGAGACAAACTAAACTGAAAAAAGACACTCGTACTGGAATGTCTGCCAGGGTGCTGGTGCTATATTGGTTTAAATTCTCATCTTTGGCTATACCTAGATAGAGAAGTCCTTAAATAACTACACCGCTACCCCGATATAACACAAATTCGGATATAACGCGGTAAAGCAGTGCTCCGGAGGGGCGGGGCTGCTCACTCCGGCGGATCAAAGCAAGTTAGATATAACGTGGTAAGATTTTTTTTTTTTGGCTCCCGAGGACAGCGTTGTATCGGGATAAAGGTGTATACATACATGAATCCTAGTTTGAGATTGGGGCAATCAGTTTACATTACCCTTTTTAAGAGTCATGTGTTACAGGGGTGATAACAGGACTATAGAAAAACAATTTTTTAAACAAGTATGGCATTTTGACAAACTTATATTGCTAATCTTATGGGGGAGGGGGAGATGGACCCACCTCATACTGAAAAAGTGAGGACATCAGTCAAATTAAGTGGCTAAAACAAATATGGATCACTCAAGCAGTGGAGTGTTTGGTCACAGCTCCTTTGAAATTCTTTTAAAAACAAATCAAGTCACTCTTACAGAGGTCGAAGCCCATATCAAGCTTGAATAATTGTTTTTTAGAATGCAGTATGCCTTCCAAAGGATCAAATGTCTTGCAATCTCAAATAGTGCAGTAGATTGTTTCCCCAAAATTCCCTGTTCATGGAGAGTGATTCTTCATCTCAAAATAAGTTATGTGAAAACACAGGCTTAGACTGGAATGGCCCATTTTTATATGTGGGGAGTGATCCTACTTTTTGGCATTGGAGCCAGGAAGGCTAGCAGGTTGGATTATCTCAGATTTTTATTATCAAGGCTTGCTTCAGAATGCAGTCTTTTTTTTTAATGTCTGTTCCATTTTGAAAGATTTTTCATTCCGTTAATCAGTTTATCTAGAATAAAAGTGAACATTTAAAATCTTATTCCATTTCTTGGACTGGTGGTTTTTTGGACACCATCTGGTTTGAAATCTCTGGGTGGGGCACAAAAAGGGGAACGGCTCTGGATGCAGCTTTGATAGTACGTCGGTATAGATTTGCCACAATGAGCAGTAACAAGTTGGTTTCAAGCGAGTTCCATCCATGCAAATCATAGGTTCCCTTGAATATATTTAATATTTGTACCAGGACATCTATATCGGTGGCTTGTCATAGATGGTTGGAGTTGAGGTGAAGACCCAGTGTAAGCTAGCCCTAAAGCTCATGTTGATGTTACCTCTGTTCTAAGCAAATGTGCCCTGGATCATAATGGGTGACATACTGCCTGCACTCTGGTCCTGTTGAAAGATACATTTTTAATTTTTTTTTTTTAAATTAATGGAGATATCCCATCTCCTAGAACTGGAAGGGGCCTTGAAAGGTCATCAAGTCCAGCCCCCTGCCTTCATTAGCAGGACCAAGTACTGATTTTGCCCCAGATCCCTAAATGGCCCCCTCAGGGGTTGAACTCACAACCCTGGGTTTAGCAGGCCAATGCTCAAACCACTGAGCTATCCCTCCCCCAATAAAGGACTTGATAACTTTTGTGATTAAGTATTCTCACTTTTTGAATAAAAGCATCCTTCCTTCCTTAGAACAGTGTTCCAGGGTTCATTGCAAAATGGTGTCATATGTGATCAATCGGGAATGTTGTTTGCCTGAGATCAGTTGACTAATACTGTGTTTTCCAAGCCACTTGGGATGAGCTAACAACTTGGTATCTCCACTAGTGTTTGGAATTAGTCATTAGCCATTTAGACTAAAGTGCTGCTTGCATTTATCATGCTCTAAGTAATCCATACAATTTAGTGTAAGGTTTGAAACATTACTGCTGTATTTGAAGGAGCCACATCTCAAAGATAACCAACTCCAGTCATAAAACCATAAAGGCTTCATATGTCAATTAATACCCAGCACATGGTATGTACTAATGAGTCTTTAGACCCAGGCATCTTAGCAATAGAGATGTATATTAAAGAAAATGATCTAGCCAAAAGACTGCAAAATTTCATTAGTAAAGTGTCTAAGTGATCACCAAACCCCAAAGGTGATCCTTCACTCAGGTTCCTTATCTTGTTGCTTTTCCATGACACATAGATGCTAAATAAAATTCCAATAAATTGAACGAGACTTGGTTGTAAAGGGTGTGTATCTGAATGGTTGCTGTTTGGTGAGTTTCTTTATGCAAAATAGAACACTCTTATACAAACCATTTGTGCGAAAATGAAATGTTGCTTTTTATTTTTAAATTGCTCATTAGCACTTACCTCTGACTTCTTAGTCTAAGATATGTTACGCTAATTTTAATAGTTAAATTTTAAATATCAAAGCTTGAGCTTGTAAATAAGGGTTTGGAGATCTTGGATTTCTAATCTATGGTAACATTTTAAAAGTGTGTTAATAACATTAAAGAACTACAGCAACCAAACTTAAGACTGCTTTATAACTGGCGCTTGGCATTTCAAAGCGTTGTATCCAAACATTAACATTCTCTTAAGTTTCTGAGGTGCAAGGGTTATTCTGTTTTTATAGATGGGAAAGCAAAATTGTTGACTTCCAAAGGCCACAGAGAGAGTCTGATAGAGCCGGGTATGGACACCGAATATCTCGCTCCCAGAAACATGCTGCCCAGTCCACAACATCACACTGTCTCCTCTTCACTTAAAACTGTTGTAATTATTATTGTGGAGGATTTTTTTTCACTGCTGCGATCCATTATAAAATCTCAGAACTGATTTAGCAAAAAAAAATCTTTCACAGAATGGTAAGGGAAGGTGGGTGTGTCCCCTCTCCCGTTTCCCTCCCCCCACTTATTTATGGTTTTGGTAGTCATTAGTTAAAATGTAATTCTAAGATAGGCTACTTTGAAGCTATTGTGTTAGACTATTTTCTTTTTTGCATACACTGTGGGAGCAGAAAATAGTATTCGATACGTGCTTTAATTAAGATTTCTCATCATTTTCTGTAATTGTCTTAACAACAAGACAGGCACTCTTCTGAAATGAGTTGAAGTTTTTCTAACTTGGGGGGAAAAAACAGTAAGCTAGCATCTGAATGGAAATATTAGATTGGTATTGACATGGTGATGTCTAGAAGTTGTTCTCCTTATGCTGTGGCAGTTCAACTTAAGATGCACATGGCCTTACTTTATGAACTACTTAAATAGGTTTATTTAAAAAAAATTAGTTTTTAAAATTAAATCTTGTTTACAGCCAGGTTGATGAAGTTTTGCGTGTTTTAAGGGACATTACAACTATGTTGATGTCTTAAAGTCAGAGAAATTGTTCACCTTTTTAAAACATTACCATTTACCTTGAGTCACATGTTCCATTTTATTGGCCTCCTTCATATAGAAAATAGAGCATTTGTGTTAGGTTTAACTTGATATCTAATGCTATATCTTCTATGTGAAAGGAAGTATTATGTACACTTTTCCATGTTTTACATCATGGTATTTTGAATAACCATGTTTCCATATTCACATCAATTTTTTTGTTTTTTGTTTTGTTTTCAATTTATGCACAGCACTTGCTCTGAAATTTGGGGACTGAGTACACCAAATACGATAGATCAGTGGGATACAACAGGCCTTTACAGCTTCTCTGAACAAACCAGGTGAATATGCTGCCCTCTGTCTCATCATAGAGATCTTGTGGGAGGGATTGGCTTTGGAGGGTCTGTAGAGGGATGCTTTTGCTGTAAATTTTACTAAAATGCTTCCTAGTTATCATATGGTACAGCACTCTAAAAACAATTGCTTGCCACTATTTTTTTAAAAAAAGATTCTCAGCTGATGTTTTGACCAATGAAAATTCTAATTCTGGAATAATCCTCCTCCCACACCAATGCCATTGAAAGAATGGGAAGACTTAGAAAATGCAAGCGCTAATGTGTTTTGGTATTTTTAACAACCAGGTTAGCACACTTAACTCCTTAGGCCTAATTATACAAAGTTTTTAAATTGCTTTGTATGTCATAGATTTTTGAACTAGTAGCACATATCTGATCAATTAGCAAGATTTAAAGAATTATTCTTTTAAAAAAAATTAAATAGGGTTTTTATTTTTTCATGTCACCTTTACTTTGTGTATTGAGGTTTGTCTCTCCCATCCCATAACAATCATAAACATCTGCATTTGTGTAAGCTTATGCAGTCTGTCTTAAAACTAGCAAAACACTTTCAACTGGTAGCAAGGTCCATGAATACTCAAATACATAATTAAATTGCACCCTTTTACAAGATGTGTTTTGATGCTTTTTGCGTTATTGTTATACTGCCATGTGGATCACCTGAGCAGCTGACTGCTTTAGGTTTATTTGAAGTCCTCTGGAAATTACTCTGCTTAAAGCATCCATGCTACAGTGTAGTCCTGAAGGGTAGAAATCGAGGGACTGTTCATCGTGTGCAATGTTACAAATGTCTTGTACCTGTCAAATTCATATGAAGTATTCATCTTATGTGCTTGGAGGTGGAATGGCTTTTTAATGAATCCCAAACTCATTGGCATTAACTTATGCTAGAGCTTCTCAAGTTACTTTAAAAATACTACCTTCTGAAGTTCTCCAGCAACAGCAGTTTAAATATTGTAATCCTTTTGTTTTCTGAGGGGGTAGAGAAAACACTCAACCGCCCCATTCCCCAACCTTTTGATTATGATGATTTTTAAGATACAGCCTGTAAATATTTTTGAACATCTTCCCCATATAGGTCTCTCGATGGCCGTCTACAGGTATCTCATCGTAAAGGATTACCACATGTTATTTACTGCCGCTTGTGGCGCTGGCCAGATCTTCACAGTCACCATGAACTTAAGGCAATTGAAAACTGTGAATATGCTTTTAATCTTAAAAAGGATGAAGTATGTGTAAATCCTTACCACTATCAGAGAGTGGAGACACCAGGTAGGAAGACTGCCGTTAGACATTTTAAAGAAGCCCCAGTACAATGTTTACCCAGAAAACTCTTAATAGATTAGGTTGGAGTCCATTAGTAATATTTAGGGTACAAAAGTGAGCAGAAAAGGGTTGTCCATGCGGTTTTGCCAAAATGGCAAGATTTGGATGAAAAAATAGCATAGATTTTGCAAACTCAAATAATTGGACTGTCAGTTAACTTTTCAATTGTGGTAATATAGAAAAACTTCTAAAATGTGTATTTTATTTATGTTGGACAGTTTCAAACCCTCAGTTTAGCATGAAAATGTCTGCAATTAGTGTAGTGAAATCCACCTGCGTTTGACTACTGAAAACATAAATGACTGTCCAAGTTAGCTGATATGGAATAGTCTTATTAAACAGGCTTTTTACAAATCTGATACTTCTGATAACTGATTTAGAACTACTCTGTAATTGCCTGAGTTTCAAAACAGCTCAGCATATCTGAAGATCTGGTTTTCATAGAACATAGAGAAGTAAAATAGATATTTACGGGATCTCACTAATGTTTTATATTCTACTTTCCCAGTTTTGCCTCCTGTGCTAGTGCCACGACATACTGAGATTCTAACAGAACTTCCGCCTCTTGATGACTATACTCATTCCATTCCTGAAAACACTAACTTTCCAGCTGGAATTGAACCACAGAGCAATTATATACCAGGTATCTTTCTTTTCTAAAAGATACTATCTCTTTATATTAGTGGTTAATATCCATGTAATAAGTCAAAGGTAGACATTAAATTAAATCTGTAATTGTTAAGATTACTAGAAAGACAAACTCAGGATATGCTTTCTAAACTTCAAAGTGAGGTTTTTTGTAGCTATAATAATTCAAGTGAAAATATTTATAAATATGCTTTTGTACAAAACAATTCTGTATGCTTTTACTAAACTAATAAACCAGCATTGTTTGTTAAAACAAAAATATGACACAGTGTACATGTTTATTTTTATTAGACAGCATGTCTAGGATTTGAGATGCTGTTGAGGACAGTGGTCTGACTTGATAAATGATCTGGAAAGGGGGCGGTGAACATTGAAGTGACAAAATTTGCAGACAATACAAAATTTCTTAAAATAGTTAGGTCCAAAGCTGATTGCCAGGAGTTACGCTACTGGGTAACTGCATGACAAAATGGCAGATGAAATTCATTTTTGGTAAGTGCAAAGTAATGCACATTGGAAAACATAATCCCAACTATACGTTTAAGGTGATAGCTATTACCACTCAAGAAAGAGAACTTGAAGTCATTGTGGATAGTTCTATGGGAGCACCTTCTCAGTGAGCAGCAGCCACATGTTGAATACTGCATACAGTTCTAGTTGCCCTATCTCAAAAAAATATACATTATCATTAGAAAATGTACACAAAGGAAACAATGATGGAGGGGGGAAAAGGTGAGGAGATATGATAGAAGTCTTTAAAATCATTAATGGTGTGGAGAAAGTGAATGGGGAAGTGTTATGGGAGGGGGTAAATAACAAGAACTAGAGCTTACCCAATGAAATTAATAGTCAGCAGGTTCAAAAAAGAATTAGGTAAGTTCATGGAGAATAGGTCCATCAATGGCTATTAGCCTAGCTGGTCAGAGGATGCAACCCCATGCTCTGGATGTTCCTAAACCTCTGACTGGTAGGACTGGATGATATGGGCTGTATGACCTGTCAAGGCTGCACGTATTTTTCTAAAGTTACTGTACGTGCAGAACTTCAGTTTTCAAACTGTCTAGTAATGAGGGTCTTAAATACCAAACTTCAGCTTTCTGTTTTGGGCTGCTTTGGTGCTAGGTAATCTGTGTTCTGAGGCAAAAACCATATACGGAAAATGTGAATGACAAAGGTTGAAGGTTAGCAACTGAAAACAGGAGGGATTAATTAGATTAGAAACGGTTATTGACCTTAACCATAGCTGTTGGCTCAACCGTAATGTATGCATCAGAGGTGGGAAGAATCCATTTTCACAGTGGATTGTGTTTATATTAAAATAAACAATAACAAAAAACAATTCTCTCAAGTACTTCTTGAAACCATTCTTTTCACTACTTAGTTATCTTAATATAAACGTGGCTAGTAATCTGATGTGCTAGAATGATAGTACCGTTCAGAAAATAGTTACCTTGGGTACTTTATTGTGTGCAAGCAGAACGTTCATTTCTGGTATCTACAGCCGTGATCCCATTGAATATGTGTGAAAGATTTCCACGATACATGCTAGCTTTTTATGACTTCATTGTAAATTTGTTTGGTATCTGTGAAAGTTGAATTTCTTGTCTGACTTTTAGTCTTGTTCAATTCCTTTGATCCCCCAAGTGCAATTTTGGATTAGTACATGACTTTAAAATCTTTTTGCAATACTTATTCTAGAGTAAGTAAAAATTCAAAGTTGAGGGCTTTTTACTATTCATTTAGTTACAATATTAACCATCTCTCAATTACCATGGTAATATATCTATTTTAATAGCAATCAAGTACCCTCCAGTCATTTAAGGTTTATTGAAGATATTTAAATCTTTTCCTTTTAGTTTGTAAACCGTAAAAAGGGAAAGGCATCAATAGGTGCCTTGATAGCAAAAGGCTTGCCTGGCTCAGAGATTTCGTATAGAAAATGGCTGCCTGAAGTGCAGTGAGTTAATGCCTTCAAGGCAGTATAGAAAATGCATATTTTGGGGGGCAGAGGAAGCCAACCGTAGTCTCCTGTGTTGTGTGGTTTTTTTTTTTTTTTTTTTTATTTTAAACTATTGCCACTCTCAAATTAGACTTCCAGTATCAAAAACCCTCTTAAATTGTTTGTCATTAGTAGGGCTGTCGATTAATCACAGATAACTCAGTCGATTAACTCAAAAAAATTGCGATTAATAGCACTTTTAAACAATAGAATACCAATTGAAATGTATTATATTTTTGGATGTTTTTCTACATTTTCAAATATGTTGATTTCAGTTACAACACAGAATACAAAATGTATAGGGCTCATTATAATAAAAAATAATATAAAAATATTTGCACTGTAAAAATGATAAAGAAATAGTTTTTTTCAGTTCACCTCATACAAGTACTGTAGGGTTTTCTTATTTTTTATTACAAATATTTGCACTGTAAAAAAAAAATATAAAGTGAGCACTGCACACTTTGTATTCTGTGTGGTAATTGAAATCAGTATTTTTGAAAATGTAGAAAACATCCAAAAACATTTAAATAAATGGTATTCTATTATTCGTTAACAGTGCGATTAATTTTTTTAATCGCTTGATAGCCCTAGTGATTAGTTAAAATTTAACAGATTGAAATTTTCTTTAAAAAGCTAAGGAAGGTGACAAGCATAAGAACTTTTGTGGTGCTTTGAAAACAAGTTGGAATTGCCTAGAATCCGAGAAGGGAACTGGCATGGATGGGATCATTGTCGAGTGGAAGGTATAGCTAGTGGGTGACATAAGCTTTCCTTGGATGTTGAAGAAGGAAATGGGTGGAACTGTGGACTGTTGTAGTGAGGGTTGGTTTTCTGTAATGTAGAAAATTCTAAAATGTGGGAAGGGTAACTGATAACATGGCTATCCTACGTGAAGGTGGCTAGTTCATGGATTTTTCAGTGTTGAGTTCACCAGAGGGCTTCTCACTTTTAATTCTAGTAAATGTGAAAGCTGTTGATCAATACTGCAAAATTCTGCAACTGGCTGAAATGCAAGCATGCTATAGCATGCTCCAAACAAGAATTGCATATGAAGTTATATATACATTTATGTAGTGAACACTTGACAAATATAAAAAAAAAACCCAACAACATAGACATTACACACAAATTTCACCTAGATAAGGCACAGACTTAGGGCTAGAAGGTGTTCCAGATGGTGCTGTGACAAATAACACCCACCAATGTGAAGTCCTAACTCACTGCTCAGATAGTGTATGGCACAAACTGTCTCGAATGAAAATCCTAAAAACTTAATCCTGTAAGCATTCAGTGAGCTAACATATGTAATATTGATACAATTTGTTTGCTCTTGGCAGAAACGCCACCACCAGGATATATCAGTGAAGATGGAGAAACAAGTGATCAGCAGTTGAACCAAAGCATGGATACAGGTAAAACATATTCATCTCTTCACTATATGTTCAGAGTTGGGATTTCTAGATGTGATAATCTAACACAATGGGATGACTTCTTTCAACCATGGTTGTAATAATGGAGGTCTGACAGGCCTACTTTAATTGTAAGCCTAACTGTGGAAAGTGGGTAGAGGCTCATAATTTGCTACAGTGTCCTGTTATATAAAATAATTAAAAAAAAAAATGTAAAGGGGTGAGGGGAACTGAATTAATTAAAAAATAAATGGTTTACTGATACCACTCAAGGACTGTGTTTAAGATTGACTGATAAGGGGATCCGTAAGCAATGGACCATAAGAACATAGAATGGCCATACTGGGTCAGACCAAAGATCCATCCAGCCCGGTATCCTGTCTACTGACAGTGACCATTGGCAGGTGCCACAGCGGGAATGAACCTAACAGGTAATGATCAAGTGATCTCTCTCCTGCCATCCATCTCCATCCTCTGACAAACAGAGTCTAGGGACACCATTCCTTACCCATCCTGGCTAATAGCCATTAATGGACGTAACCTCCATGAATTTATCTAGTTCTCTTTTAAAACCCTGTTATAGTCCTAGCCTTCACAACCTCCTCAGGCAAGGAGTTCCACAGGTTGACAGTGCGCTGTATGAAGAACTTCCTTTTATTTGTTTTAAACCTGCTGCCCATGAATTTCATTTGGTGGCCCCTAGTTCTTATATTTTGGGAACAAGTAAATAACTTGGTTTTGTGAGATCTTTTTGAAGTTCTTCGCAGTCTGCTTTGGTCTTAACCATCTTGAGCAGTTTAGTATCGTCTGCGAACTTTGCCACCTCACTGTTTACCGCTTTCTCCAGATCATTTTTGAATAAGTTGAAGAGGATTGGTCCTAGGACTGACCCTTGGGGAACACCACTGGTTACCCGTCTCCATTCTGAAAATTTACCATTTATTCCTACCCTTTGTTCCCTGTCTTTTAACCAGTTCTCAATCCATGAAAGGATCTTCCCTCTTATCCCAAGACAACTTAATTTACGTAAGAGCCTTTGGTGAGGGACCTTGTCAAAGGCTTTCTGGAAATCTAAGTACACTATGTGCACTGGATCCCCCTTGTCCACATGTTTGTTGACCCCTTCAAAGAACTCTAATAGATTAGTAAGACACAATTTCCCTTTACAGAAACCATGTTGACCTTTGCCCAACAATTTATGTTCTCCTATGTGTCTGACAATTTTATTCTTTGCTATTATTTCAACTAATTTGCCTGGTACTGACGTTAGACTGACCGGTCTATAATTGCCGGGATCACCTCTAGAGCCCTTTTTAAATATTGACATTACATTAGCTATCTTCCAGTCATTGGGTACAGAAGCCGATTTAAAGGACAGGTTACAAACCATAGTTAATAGTTCCGTAATTTTACATCAGAGTTCTTTCAGAACTCTTGGGTGAATGCCATCTGGTCCCGGTGACTTGTTACAAAATTGGTACTTCAAAAAATAGGCCTAATGTGGCAAAATAATGAGAGGATAAACCATTCTTCCCATCATCCTTTTTGGGGCCTTTAAAAAGAAACTTGAGGAAAAAAGAAATTTTTACCATCCTCGTGGCGGTAGCAAAAGGATTGTTGCTGTGACACCAGACCTTAATAGTCCGGTGGGGACGCTTGACTATCATCACTTCATCAGAGGGGAACTCAGCTTGATACATGTGAGATCCTGCTGTCTTGCCTCCCTCATTTGTCCTTTGCCATCCCCACCACTATCTTGCGCCTGTCCTGTGTCTTCCTCTCTTGGCTTTTCACCTGATTGTAAAATCAACTGCGCTGCACAGCACCAGCATAGCGAGATGAGATGACCCAACCAGCTCTGCTTGGTTGAAGGACCAGTGAAGGAAAGGAATCTAATCAGACCAACCAAATGATGTTCCAGGCCAGGGAGGTGAGTTGGAGTACAGAGGTGGCCGATCTGCCAAACAAAAGCATCTGTCTGAATGACCAGCTGACTTGTATCCTGAGAACATCAACAAAAGCTGTATTTCCCCCCCATTTATACTATCCTATCTCCTGTCTATCTTGTGGCTGTTTTGTCAAAAGCAGGAAAGGAACTGTCATTCCCACCTCAGAATTACACAACAGAACGAACCCTTTTTTCCCCACTAAGGAGGACTGTTTGGCAGAATAAGAGACTGTAATCCCTATTCATCCATTTAAAAAAAAAAAAAAAAAGTGTTGATAGATTTTGACCGTTTATTTTGCATTTTCACTCAATTTTAGTTTCAATTTGTTTTGCCTTTTTTAAAATCTTTTACATTTGTGTATGTTAATCAGTACATTTTTAACCTTGTGGAATAAATTTTATAGTACATTTGCTAGGGTACAAAGCAGGCTGAGGTCTCTATCAACCAAATCCTTGGCCTTGTTTTAAAACTGTTTAACTTTGGACCGTTTCAGGGTCCTGTTAACACGTTTGACAATTTGGGTCCTTTATTCCATCTAAATTAACAAAACTCCTTTTCACCACAAATCATGATGGCATGCCTCTGGTATATACAAGCATATTATTCCAATCTCCTCTTCTGAAATTTCAATACTAATTTAGTATGAACAATGACTATATATGGAAATGACTTCTTACAAAAGAACATAACTATCCCAGGTAGTTTCAAGGATGAATCATACTGGGGCATACTTGCCAATATCTTGCCAGACTATCCTGAAAAGAGCATCTTGTAGATAAGTTTATATTAGCCAAGGAAGTTGATACTTTTGTTTCCAGAAGTCTAGGGGGCTGCTTTATCAGATCTGCTTAATTAAATAGTATGACAATTTTGAAAACCTTATTCTATATAACTTTTTTTTCTTGTGCTCATCACCATGGTGAGAGCATCAACAATGACTCTGTCTGCACAAGTACCTCTGATGTAGAGAAGTATTCCCATTTGACATATAGGGAATGGAGGCAGATATTAAGTGAATTTGGCCAACGTCACACAGAAAGACTGGCAGAACTGAGAGTAAAACTTTGATCTCGTTGGTCCCGGTCCTTTGCCTTAACTGTAAGATTCCCTGACTGGCGGTTAGACCTCCCCCTAACTTTGCATGACTAGTGCTTGATGCTACCAGTGCTGGTGACAGAATATATGTAAAATCAATTGCAAAAGGAAATTGCTAATCTCGTTTGGCCAGTAGCATGGGGCAAAAGACTAATCCAATCTTGCTCACTATGTACTCTTGGGGGAATTCTGTGCCAAAAAAATGAATTCTGCACACACTATTTTAAAATTCTGCATATTTTATTTGTCAAAATAACAGTATATAATCATGCCAATTTCAATTATTTTGGTAACTTATTTCAAAATACCTGTCAGAAACTATCTCTATAACAACACAGACAAACAGAAATTTTCCCCAGGAGTAGAGTTAAAGAAACCTCTACAACAACTCAGTTCCTGTTCCTGTCACACATCACCTCCATATTGGTACACATAACAAAATTCATTCCGCACGTGGATGTAAAAAATTAGAGGGAACGCTGGTCAGCACTGTTACCTCTGGATGAGAAGTTCCTGCTGACAGTGCGTACAAATTGCCAACATTAAACACAGACTGCCAAGATAGACTGTCTTACTTAAATTGGACTCTAACTATGCTAGTTTAGATAAGGGCTGCAGTGCCTCACCAGTATAAACTCGATGCCTTAGTTAAAAGGCTAACCTGCTAGAAGCAACCTTGTGTTTTGTGTCTTTGCCTCTTTCCCCTATATTTCTTCTCCAGTCCATAGCAGACTGTGCAGGAGAGTCCATGTTTCTTTTCTCAGTCTTTCTTCATCCTTCCATAAAGAATAGTCTTTTAAATATATAATCCTAGCTGTGTCATTTCCAAAGACATGCCTGGCCTCCAGTGAAAGTTTGGATCTCAAAGCTTCATGAAACCTCTGTATTTGTCACATCTACCTTCTTTTCTAGCTGCCCTCACTGGAAGAAGCCACTGGTTTCTACAGTCGATAAAAATAGACAAAATATAAATGAGGATATAAGATATAATCATGAGATGACTGTAATGTGAGTTCCTGACAAATACTTAAGATTTCAGCATTAAAAGTGTTTAATACAGTAGAACCTCATTTACGAACATCAGAGTTACAAACTGATTAGTCAACCACACACCCCTTTGGAACTGGAAGTACGCAATCAGGCAGCAGAGACCAAAAAAAGCAAATACTGTACAATACTGTGTTAAATGTAAACTACTAAAAAAAGGGGGAAAGGTTTTAAAAGAAAAAAAATTTTTTACAAGGTAATTTAAATGAAACAAGTACAGTTTCCTTAAGATGGTAAAAAGCAGCATTTTTGTTCTGCATAGTAAAGTGTCAAAGCTATATTATGTTAATGTTCAGTTGTAAACTTTTGGAAGAACAGCCATAATGTTTTGCGCAGAGTTATGAACAACCTCTGTTCCCGAGGCCTTCATAACGCTAAGGTACTACTGTACTAACAAAAAGCAAAAGTAGCTTCTAAAGTGTGTATACAGTTGGGCAGTTATGTGTATTGATATTTTAAACTAAGGATAAGGCACTTCATTTCTGAGTGTTTCATTTAGATTACGGAAGACCATGGTTCTTCATATGCTAGCATTATATTACGATATTATTCTTCATAATGAACTACAAACACATCTGAAATCTTAACAGAGGGTCCTGTGGCACCTTTGAGACTAACAGAAGTATTGGGAGCATAAGCTTTCGTGGGTAAGAACCTCACTTCTTCAGATGCAAGTCATCTGAAGAAGTGAGGTTCTTACCCACGAAAGCTTATGCTCCCAATACTTCTGTTAGTCTCAAAGGTGCCACAGGACCCTCTGTTAAGATTTCAGATGTGTTTGTAGTTCATTATGAAGAATAATATCGTAATATAATGCTAGCATATGAAGAACCATGGTCTTCCGTAATCTAAATGAAACACTCAGAAATGAAGTGCCTTATCCTTAGTTTAAAATATCAATACACATAACTGCCCAACTGTATACACACTTTAGAAGCTACTTTTGCTTTTTGTTAGTACAGTAGTACCTTAGCGTTATGAAGGCCTCGGGAACAGAGGTTGTTCATAACTCTGCGCAAAACATTATGGCTGT